>NC_143583.1:206274773-206577525 GCF_048544385.1 Mastigoproctus giganteus
TGTTCCCCTTGCAGACAGAATTTAGTAGCCTGCATTAATAATAATTATTATTTTTTTCCCCCACAGTCATTGGTGAGAATTCTTATACCAATTTGTTAATCACTTTGGCTCTTTTCAAGTGGGATCAGAATTGACCTTACTTGTTTACTGTAAATTTTTGCTTATTTTGATGTGTAAATTTAATTTCAATATTCGGTATATATATATCTAATTCAGTTAAAATTTTAAAAAATTTTATTTATTCATTATAAAATTAGAATGAAGATGAATCAGAACCCTACGTGGTAAAACAAGTCTAGAATTAAAAATGCAGTCAAAAATTCAAAATGTGTGTGTTCTTAGAATTGGTTTCATAGCTCTTTTGTGTTTATCACTTTCATAGAGTTGTATTCATAGGTTTGTATTGATTGAAGAAGTGATGTCGCACAATTTATATTTTTCACTTGGAAAAGGTCATTTGTGAAAAATGAATGATTTGTCATTTGTGAAAAATAAGAAACTCAGGTTAGCAAAACATTGCTATTAATGTTCATACCCCCAGGGGCTCGCATCTGGTATGTGGTTGGCACACCCAGTGTTGAATGATAATATCCAGCTCAGGGTCCTGAGCTGGATATCATCATTCTTCTCTTTCTTGGTGATTCCTTTTGACTCTCTCTCTCTCTCTCTCTCTCTCTCTCTCTCTCTCTCTCAGGGTAACTTGGGAATTTTTTTTTTTTTTTTTTTTTGGCTGGTGCAACATAAGCCTCGGGCTTCCTTGCACCATGTAGCTAATAATAATATGCAATAGAGGAGCCTATGTTTAAAAAAAAAAAAGTGTTCATTATTATGAAATGTATTGTTACTACCAAAAACCTAATACCGAATGTATTGTTACTACTGTTTTTGGTAGTAACAAAGCATTTCATAATTATACAACCCGAAACCCAAGGACTTTTCTCAAAAGGTGTTCATGATATACCACCATGAGGACAGAAATCTCAATAAATATAGAAAGTGTTCAATGAATAAGAGTAATTTCATAAAAAATTACAAAATCATGTTTAACTTCATTATTAGATTATTTGGCTGTGGTTTTGAGATTAGCATTTGTAGAGGCATGCGATTCAAGAAAGTAAGCTTATGTAGCATCAGCCAAAAAAAAAATCCTCCCATTTCACTCTTCCATTCATTTCAAATGCCTGTCCAGCTCAGCCTTAAATTGATTTAGACTATTAGCTTCCACAACAAAATATGGAAGCCTCTTCCATCAGTCAATTACCTGCTGGCTAAAGGCAAATTTCTCCACATCTATTC
Organism: Mastigoproctus giganteus; assembly: GCF_048544385.1. NCBI lineage: Eukaryota > Metazoa > Arthropoda > Arachnida > Uropygi > Thelyphonidae > Mastigoproctus > Mastigoproctus giganteus. The sequence continues at coordinate 206,276,070 of NC_143583.1, forward strand.
TACAACTATTTTTCCTCAATTTGAAACTCTGCCCCCCTCAGGTTCTTAGTCTGAGCAAGAGGAAGAATCCCATCAGCATTCAGCTTGCTCAACCTGTTCAAGTCCTTACACACCTCAATCAGATCATTTCACAGGTGCCTACTCTCTAGGCACTGCAATTTGCAGAACTTAAGCCTTTCTTGGTAAGAGCACCCCTTTGTTCCCCTCACCAATCTTGATGCCCTTCTTTGTACTCATTCTAGCAACTCTACATCCTTCCTAAAATGTGGCTTCCAGACCTGTACACAGTACTCTAGGTGTGGCCTGACCATTACCTTGTATAACAGGATAATCATCCCCCCCCGTCCCTGCTAGCAAAATTCCTATATATCATTGACAAGACTTCATGACCTGCCCTGGCAGCCCGTTTGCACTGATCAGCGAACTTCATATTTGACTGCACAATTACTCCCAGGTCTTTTTCGCTTTCCACTTCCCTGAGTGCAGTACCACACAGTTGGTACATTTCTCTTCGGTTATTGCTACCCATATGCAGTACTTTGCATTTGCCAACGTTAAACTTCAGTTGACTTCTCAGCCCATTTTCCCAACTTATGTAGATCCAGTTGGAGTAGCATACTGTCTTTACTGCCATTAACAACCCTGCCAACCTTTGTATCATCTGCAAACTTGGACATTAAATCCGATATACCTCATCAATATCATTGATAAATATACAAAACAACGATGGGCCCAGCATCTGGGGAGAAGAGGTAAAAAAAAAAAGGTAAAGTGCAGCCATTATCAACCCACTGTAGGATGGAAGCCTCCTCAGCAATTCATGCTGAGGGAAATGGACCATATTCTGCCACGCTGGTCCAGTGCGGGTTGGCAGATTGACCGTATTCAGCAGTCAGGGGCTTGAACCCCAGTCTACTCAAAGAGCGTGTGCTACTGCACTTGCGCTCCTGACCACTCGGCTACGGAGAAGAGATTATTACACAAATTGTTGTAAATGAATTTTTAAAAATTAAATCAATCCTATTTCCCTTTGATGTATATTAGTATTTTGTATTCCAATTTTTAATAATAATCTGTGCATGTTATTATTATATGTATAGTACCTTTATGGTATGCTGATTAGAAAATTTCAGTTTGTGACATATATAAAAAAATAAGCATAGATTATTACCAAAAGAGTTTGTGTGCAGCTAATAATGATGCATCCATGTAAACCATGCTATTATGGCTCACACTTAAAATAAATATATAAAAACCATTATAAGTGTTTTTTTATATCTGATATTTAAGTTATCATTATTACATGTAATGCCCTCTACTCAATAGAAAAATAGTATTATTGAAAAATAGTCAGTCATAGTTCAGTGGTACTCCATATATTGGAATGCAGAATTGATCAGAAAATATATTAGGCCAGCTGTTCAACTCAGCCTCTGTTACCCGCTCTCATACAGACTTTGCTGGCAGTTTTTCAGCAGTAGTGTAGGGTAGGTGCAATTAGAAGAGCCATGCATTATATTCTATATGCTTGAATGGAGGAACTTACTATCTTTGTTAGCTACATTCCTTAGGCTTACAAGATGTAATCTTGCTGTGGACTTTTCTCACTAATATACTTACTTCTGAGATGGATAATGACAAACTGATAGTATTAAAATTATTTATGTTTTTTTGAAGATAATAAAGCACTCAGAAACTGAATTTGTATTATTATGTTTATTTCCAAATTGGAAATATGTACATAACGGGGGTCAAACATTTCGTGGTATTTTCTTACCACTTCTTCAGTGATAGCTGTCTTTGAAATATCACTGTCACAAAAGATCACTTTGGTCACAAGAACTTCTTCAAGGAATACCTTATTCATGTGTTTCATTAACTATTAATAATTTCTGTGTTTATCAGTGAAACTAAGTTGCTTAGCTAATTTATATAAATAGAATGAAGTAAAAAAATTGTTGTTAATGTGAATGACAATGGTAACATCAGTAAACAGGCTAATTTAAGCTGAATAATAGTAGTAGTAGTGGTGGGGGGGGGAGAAGGAGTAAATTAAGTTCCTTTTATTAACCAATGTGGTAATTAGTAGTTTAAAATAAAGAAATATATATAAAAATGGAAAAACATATTGCTTTCTGAAGAGTGTGCCCTGAAAAAAAAAAAAAAAAAAAAAAAATAGCGATAACATTAATAAGAAGAGTAAATACTAAAATGGAATATATAGACTGCCAGAACTGTACCCAAAGCTACTAACTCAAAATAAAATCAGGAATTAGGCAAATTAAATTATATTATCCAATGCGATATTATAATTAAAGTTTGCATTATGCTGTTCAAACTGTTTTCTATATAGCATATAAGAAAATTTAATGGAATATTGTTACTTAATTTTTTAGTAAGTTTCTTTAAGGCCTAAATTTGTATTATTACTGCACATTTAATATTTTCTGTGAAAATAATATCCTTACATGTATATTTTTTAAGAAACTGAATTCCAGTGAGTTATCATTATTTTGTTTTAGGGTCAGTTCTTTTCAATATATTTTCTTATACAGATTTCATTAAAATTACAGTTGAACGTGAGGCAGTTAATACTACATCATTCTGAATCAGAAACTGAGATTCAACATTTGTTAGGAAAGTTGAGTGATAATTAACTATTTGCTTATAATCACAGGTGACCACTAGTGTTATTCAAATAATTCATCACAAAGTTTTAAAGACAACTTTTTTTTTTTTTTTTTTTTTTTTTACTTTCCCAAAGTGAGAAATACTGCTGCAAGCCAAGAATTGAAAAATGAACAACACAGTAAAGAAATCACTTAAAAGAACAATAATAAATAAATAAAAATTGTTCATTTTTCAAGTTTATATGATGTACAGCTTGAAAAATTGTAGCTGTCAACTGATTTTGAACAACTGACAAGAAACATACTTAATGGACTTTAATTCAAGGCATGTTACATTAGGCAGCTATCACATTTTTATAAGTATGCAAGATTTCCTTTTAATTCATTGTGGAACTCATACAGGTCAGTATTCAATGATCACAGAATGTACATGCCTTTTAAGTTATGTTTATTTTGCTTATTATGATTATATGTATTTTGAGTGATGATGCCATTTTAAAAAGTGCCATTGCCATTCAAGAAAACTTTCAGAGAAACAAAAATGAGGTAAGATTTAATTTCTGTGTGCATGCATAGTACCGTACAGAGACTTACAGTTCAGAGACTTATAGCTGCCTGAGATCACTAGGCACTGTTGGTAATGCAACAATGACTATCAAGTACAAGATCCTGCCAGCAGGACAAGCACTAGAGAATAACTACTTAATTATATGCATCATAATGCTTGCACTAAGTGCTTATCAAATACTTTCTTTCCAAAAACTTAAGGTAATTTAAACCTCGTTCAGAGAAATGCAAATATGTAATTTAAGACTGAGTTCAGATAATGCCTCTGTTTTAATATTGGAATTGTAAAGTGTGTGTGTTGCTTACAGTTATTGTGCAGTCATCCTGACCAGATATATTAATGTTCTGGCTGACTGGTACATAATGTAATAGACATTTCAGAGAAAGACATGTATAGTAAATGAATGAAAATTAGTATTTAGTGATAATGGATGTATTTGAATATTAATAAAATATAAATATCTTATTTGAAACTTTAGGTATTTAATACAACAGAAGCTATATGGATTTCAAAATAAATGTATTGAAGTGAGGACTGCCTTATTCCTCTAGATTGCTGAAGCCAGTAGGCTTTTTACCAAAGGCTTTTTTTTACGAAAGTAAGTGCTGTATCCTTAAAAACCTTATATTAGATAACTTTTGGTATCCTAATTTTAGTAAATTTATTTAATTTAATAAACTAATAATATAATAATTTGTTTAATTTTATTATTACTAGTTTCTGCTGTATTAAAGATGAAGTTTTTATCTGCATATTTTATACTTACAGTCTCTCAGAGAACTGCCTTGTTATTTAAAAGTCATCAGAGGTGTACCAAGTTTGAAACAGAATGCCATAACCGTGTCTTTTATTAGACAAATAAAAGTGCCATTCAGTGATTTTTTTTATTTCACTTAATTTGTGCATTTCAAGGCAATAGATATGTGCTGAAGTTCATTGTATCACAAATTTGTAAGATGGCAGCATTTACTTAGCATTCAAAGTCAATTGATGACCATTCTCAGAACAACAAGGCAATTCTCAATCCACTAAATCCTTATTTGGTATGTGTTGGAATTGTTAAAATTTAGTTTTATCAGCAATCATCTCACTTTTGAAAATATCACATTTTTTTGCCTATTTGTATAGTGTTAACAAAGAAACTTTTTTTTTTTAAATAATCATTTGAAAGAATGCATACTTCTGGTTAATAGGAGTTATCTACAGAATACAAAAGTATGTGCTATTTATAAATGGTCTCAAAACTCAATTTTATGCCACATACACAAATGACTACACTACATATATACAATTATTAAATAATAATAGGACATAGGTCCTTCAGCTGTATTAAACTTAGACATCTTAGTTTGTTTGGAAACAAAGTTTTTCTGTAATGGCATTGATCTCTCATATGTAGTACCTTCAAACTAATTGGTACATTACAAATAAAAAGTATATCCCTACTGGGACATACAACTGTTTATTTGTAATAAAGTACCAGTAACCTGGCAGCTCTATCAGTGGTACTGTCATTTCATAAGAGGGTGGGAAAATCACAGTTATGCTATAACACTACAGTACGAGAGGTGCTAAGAGCATAAAAAAGGTTCATGCATAGTATTTAATGTATTTATATTTCTCTAGGCATGAAGAGTTTTAAGTATTTTTATTTTAAAATTTATAAATATGACTTTTCTTACCAATAAATTAGAAAAATAAAAGTTCAACACATAGAAAGAGGTACCTTTCAAGTGGCATATGGAAAGCATATTTAAGAAGGTCATAGTTTTTTATTATGTGAAAAAAAAAGGAAAAGATCGAAAAGTGGGCAGCAGCAGTTTGTAGACCTAGCATTAACCATATTGGATTGCTATTATAACCTTTTACTTTTTGCACTTATTCGGCTGATGGGATAAATTTAATTCAGTCAGAATGGAATATTTTAGATGCTTTACAACAACTAACTTAACACACTCAAATTATTTTTCTTATAAATTCAGCTTGAAGCACACAGCTATACTTCTTTATGTAAAGAAACTGACTACACCTGTCTTGCTTTCTCTGAGGTAACCTATAAATATACACTTATGCTTTCTTACATTTTATGCAATAAGGATATTCTGAATTCGCCCCATATTACCACAAGTTCGAGTGTGTTAAAAGTGATAACATAACTTATGTATACACAATCAGAATATCCTTACATTTTGTCAATACTAATTTTTTGTATCTAACCAACCAATTATTTACAAATTTTCACTCTGAACCACTCCATTCCTTAACTGCCTTGGTGTTGTGCTGCTACTTGCTTCAGATGTTCCAATAGGCTGTCCATTTACTGTAATGTTAGCGTATATAGGCTGTGGGTTACTACTAAAAGTCACAAGTCCGTTCGGATTGTTGCGAATTGCACTGTTGCCATTCAGATTACTGTTACTATTAATCTCTGTTTCTAGTGCTAGTCTGGGATAAGAACGTACCACTGATGAATCTTTATTGTCTGTAGCACGAACTATTGGCAGACTGCTTGTTTGCTTGAAATTCTTGGCTCTTCTCCTGTAGTAATTTAAAATCATACAAAAATACTTAAGTAACACAACTTAAATTTACTTGCATATCATTAGAACTTGTTTTTTAAAAAATGTTGTAACAGTATAGACTTCAGTTCAGAAAAAATATAGCAACTAAAAGGGAACTGATTACTATTAAATTTACCAAATTAAAAATGATAATTTAAATTAGTGACTGCTTATTAACATTGTAATAAGAGACACCAGGTGATGCTTGATTAAATTCAGAGTTTTTATATTTACATTACCAGTAGACAAAATAAGAACCAGTAGCCTGTTTATTCATACCCAGTATTATAAACTGAAGGTGCACAAGTGCTATTTTCAGCAGTTATTTTCATTGGAGGTAATCTCTCATTCAGTTATGAGTTTTTCAATATGAAATTAATCACAGATATGCTTTGTATTATATCAGAGATGGCTAAAAGCAACTTTTGAATCGGCTAATTTGAGTACATCAAAAGATGAGTACAGTGACAAAAATCAAATCGCTTCACCTAACATAATTAACTTTTAAAGTTATAAAAATGAAGAGCACAGGTATTGTACTAATGTCTTTGTAACACGGCAATGTCTCTTCTCCCCCCCCCCAACTTTAACATAACTTAAATCAGCACACTTTCAAAAGGTCAGTTCTTTTGAAAATTCTCAACCTGAGTTCTTTGGAACCCCAGAGAGTTCTTTGAACATGTTTAAAGGGTGCCACATAGAAAACTGCAGCAATAGCATAAAAATTTAAAACTTTTTTTTAATTATACAGTATTATTTGTTTTCAGTCTAGCATATTGTTTATATCCACTATCAGTAGAGCACTGCTGTGAATATCCAGTAGCACCAAAATCTTTAAGTGTAAAATAGCATTAGCAAAGGCACATGATGCAAGAACGCAAACTTATATAGCTTCAGCCAAAAAAAAAAAAAAAAAACCCTTATTTCACCCATCCACTTGCTCCAAATGTTTGTCAAGTTCTGCCTTGAATCTATTTAAGCTATCAACTTCTACAACGATAGATGGAAGTTTGTTCCACCAATCAACCACCCACTGGCTAAAGGCAAACTTCTGCACATCTATCCTACAACCGTCTTTCCTCAATTTGAATTTATGCCTTCTCAGGCGATTATTCTGAGCAAGAGGAAGAATCCCATCGGCACTGAGCATGCTCAAACCATTCAAGGCTTTATACACCTCAATCAGATCACCTCGCAGGTGTCTAGTCTCCAGGCACTGTAATTTGCAAAATGTAAGCCTTTCTTCGTAAGAGCAACCTGTTGTTCCATTCACTAATCTTGTTGCCCTTCTCTGTACTCGTTTGAGCAGCTTACATCCTTCTTAAAATGAGGCCTCGAGACCTGTATACAGTACTCAAGTTTTGGTCTGACCATTGCCTTATACAAGGGGATAATCACCTCCTTATCCCTGCTAGAAAAATTCCTGTATATCATTGACAAGACACCATGAGCTACTCTTGCAGACTGTGTGCACTGCTCAGAAAACTTCATATCTGCCTGCACAATTACCCCCTGGTCCTTTTCATTCTCTACCACTGTCAATGTAGTACCACAAAGTTTATACATTACTCTGGAATTACTGCATCCCATGTATAGTACTTTACATTTGTCAATGTTAAACTTCATTTGCCACCTCTCAGCCCATCTGCTCAACTTTTCTAGATCCTGTTGCAGCAGTGTAGTGTCATTAACAACCCTGCCAACCTTCGTATCGTCTGCAAACTTGGACATTAAGCCTGATATCATTTATAAATACAGAAAATACCAATGGATCCAACACTGAACCCTTAGGGACTCCACTAATAACATTAGTCCACGAACCTGCCTCCAGTGCCACACTGCTCCAATTTGTGCAGCAGTCTTCCATGTGCAACAGTATCAAAGGCTTTTCTAAGATCCAAATACATGATATCAAAGTTATTCTTTGCATCCGGTATTCCTTTGTGACTACATCATAGTATCAAATCAAATTAGTCAGACAAGACCTCCCCTTAGCAAACCCATGCTGTGTCCGAGCTATAACTGAAATCTTGTCTAGATGATCCTTCAATGCTTCTTTAACCAGTGCCTCCATTAATTTTCCTGGAACAGAAGTTAAACTAACATGTCTGGAATTACGTGTGTCTCCCTTTGATCCTCCTTTGTGGATTGGGGTCACATTTGCACATCTCCAGTCCATGGGTACCTCCCCTGAGTCCAGGGAAGCTCTCATAATTATGGCTAAGCATTTGCTTACTTCCTTTGCTGCCTCCTTTAATATAACTGGATAAATTCCATCCACCCCAGGTGCCTTTCTTGTGTTTATCTTCAACAATTTCTCCTCCACTTTACTCTCAGTTATTACAAGATTATCTAGCTTACTGCCAGAGTTGAATACACCTCTGGCATTCCCCTCCCTGAATAACTCCTCATGTGTCAATGTCGATGCAAAATATTCATTTAGTTTGTTAGCTAACTGAGCAGGATCATCAACAATAGAACCATTGATATCAAGTGGACCAATCTGATTCATCTCTTTTCTTCTAGAGTTTACATAAGTAAACAACTCTTTGCTGTTTTTCTTTGCCAAAGTTTCTTGTAATCTGCCTTCGCCTGCTTAACCTCCTTTGTAACTTAGTTACTGACCAGCTTATATATGTATCACATGCATTTTTCTTCTCTGTCACATGTCTAATTAATTAGGTGCCTCCGTAGCCAGGTGGAAAGGAGCGACAGTGCGTAGCACATGCTTCTTGATTAGACCGGGGTTCAAGCCCGTCACCACCAAATACGGAGGATACGGAAAGGTCAGGGAATGACCACTGCATATTCCCAGAGCAATATGTCCTTAGTTGCTAATGCTCCTAAAAAACCAAAACAACAACAACATGTCTAATTAGTTCATCTGACATCCATTTAGGCCTAAATCTTGAACAATATTTCTTTCTTGGTATGAAAAGCCTAGTAGCTTCCAAGATTAATTCTTTGAATGCTTCCCATTTTGAATTTGCTGTCGGTAACACAATCAGTTGATTCTACCATATAGAATTTAAATACTGTCTCAGATCACCGTAGTCACCTCTATGAAAGCAAAAACCCTTCCCTTTACCCTTGATGGTAGTTACCTCTTTCAGTAAATCCCACTTCAGCACACTATAATCACTGCCAACTACTGGTTCCTTTATCTGCAGATTCTTGATGCATGCAGAATTATTACTGATAATCAGATCAAGAGTATTACTCCCTCTAGTTACCTCCCAATAATGCTGCTGTAGAAAACAATCATCTAATAAATCCACAAAAGCCTTGCTACTGTGTGAGTGACCAACCCACAAATTCCAGTCAATATCCGTTAAATTAAAATCCCTCATTATAAGACACTCTATTTCTCTGCACAATTGCTCATTATACTCCTCACATTCATTAGGTCTATAACAGACACCTACTCTCATTTTTCCTTTCCCAGTGCTTATGTCACACAAAACAGACTCAACATTGCATTGTCCATCAGCATCAATTGGATGCACTTCCTTAGATTTTGTGTTTCTTAACTAACAGCATAGCCCTTCCCTTCCTGTCCTGTCTATCCTTTCTGTACACATTGTACTCCCCAAATTCTAGTTCTGCACTGCTTATGTCTGTGTGACACCATGTCTCTGATATCTCAACAATATCTGCCTTTGATGTCTTGACTAGCACTTCAAGCTCATCAAATTTGTTAACTATACTCCTAGCATTGGTGTACATGCAAGTATATGTGCACCTGTGTCTACTTAGTTACCCTAACACATCCCATGAATTTACTTGTTCCACTATGACTCCCAGCAGTCCTGGAAATTACCATTGCCTTGCTTTCCAGGCTGCTGCTCAATTGCATTTGAATAGAAGTAATGCAAGAATCACTTTTACCTCTGCCAGCGGCTACTGTTAATCTATTAGTCTGTGTATCTCCCCCAAGCTAACAGTTTTCCGACCCACCTAACTCTGCCTCGATAACATCAGCAAAAATTCTTGCCCCCTTTATATTTAAGTGTGTCCCATCCCTGTAGAAGCAGTCTTTCCTGTTAACAAGCACAGACCAGGCTGAGAAAAATTCTACCCCTTGAGCCTTGCACAGTCTCTCCAGGGCCGAACTGATTGACAAGGCTCTCATCATATACTCCCTCCTGTTGTATCTTGGCAGAATTGCAGACACTTTCAAATTCAACTCTAACTCTGCTTTTTTTTTCAGCATTGTCTTGTACTTGTTAAGTAATTCTACCCGGTCTCCTACTCTTAATATCATTAGTGCCAACGTGTACAACAATATCACCCTTTGTGCCCTTAAAGGATGATATCTGCCCTATAACATCATCAACCTTTGCTCCTAGCAGACATACCCTGGTCCTGTTCCATCTATCCTTTTTGCACAATATGTTCCCCGTTTCCCTGACAACAGTCACCTACAACAACTAGTTCCTTTGGGGCCAGCGCATTCTGCCTTGGGGGTTGTCGCTGTGTTGCGTGAAGTTCAAGTGCAAGCTCTGGCATTGATGTGGGCAGCTGGGAGCTTGATGGGCCCCTCAATTTAAATCCTTTGAGGGCATCCATCCTGTCATTCATGCTCTCATATAAGCTCATAAGAATGCCGAGTTGGCACCTGATTTCCTCCCACTCCTTACATCATGCACACACAAAGACATTCCCCTTGGCAATATCATGTACTGTTCCTGATTGCTCCACAAACATCAAACAAACAGTGCATTTCAATAGACTGTGATTCAGAGGACAACCGCTCCCTCTCCCCTCAGTTCTCCCCTGAGCCACAGCACTTCCACTAGTTTGAGCCTTTTGCTTTGTTGCTCTGGTCTGAGTCATGATTTCTATTCAAGTTCAATAAAATTCCAATACGAAATATAACCCTAAACCCATATCCAAATGCAGTTATAACACTATATATATGTATTTCGGTATTGAATATTATCTCCGAGTTACGTTACATATGACTTCCTTAGCCCCTGTCAACTTATATGTATTAATTTGTGATGTTACGTTTGTAATAACTAGGTCACTATATTTATTTAGTTAATGTACAATTCAATTGACAATGAAATTTAATAAGATTAATTAATGCAACTGTATAAGGACATTTATTATTCAGGTTCTTTTTTTTTTTATGGGTATATACTAATGGCTAAAATGTTGCTTCAGCGATGTTTCTAAACTCAATACACTAGTGCTGTCTTATACTACAGTTTCAGTTATACAATAATGGATATAAAAAAAGAGTAAATGGCAAACCACCGATTTCACACTGGAAATTAGCAAGACGGCATGTCTCTCAAAAGGGAAAGTATATATTTTTACTGATACCACTTCTGCAGTATACTCAGTTTCAAAAGTAAATTATTATAAACAGGAGTTATTGGGGGTTAAGAAGTGGACAATTTCTCCTCTTCTTTACCTAAACTAGAGGAACAATAAAAATATCAATTAAATAGTAATTTCATGTAGGAAACGTTTGAAAGCTATACGAGCTTTGCATCTTCGCATTGTTCTTTTGCTTTAATATTCAAAGTAAACACTTACTCTTGAGAGGGGAACCAGCTGATGTAATCTTTCTGCTGTTAACTCAGTTACAGTAATTTTTTGTAAATAGCACATGACAAACTATCAAAGACTAAACTTATGTTTACAGGAGCAAAACACTGCTAAACAGCTTAACACAGTGTACATGAATTGATAAACCAACAGTATGCTTTTACAGCATGTTTCTTGTTATATTTGATGTTCTCAGTAATTGCAGTATACCATGAAGTTTGTTTACATTTTTTATAATATGCAGAAGTATATCAGTGAAAAATAAAATTTGATTCAGAATACAAATCAGCCTTATTTTGTTATTTTTCAGAGTTTTTGCCATATGTAGTGATTTCCAAAATCACATGTAATCTCAGGGATACTTGTTAGAAAGAATGACAGTTTTTTTTTTTTTTTTTGGTTCTTTTCCTGTAATGTCAGGGAGAATTGTATTTCTATTCTTTTTTCTTTTAATCCTTTAATTGTTGCTTGGCATATGACAAACAACCACTTTAAAATTTTTTTTTTTTTTGGAAATAAAATGAAATACTCACGTATCATGCTATAGTATTTTTTGTTTTGATTTACTAGGGTTATGAGAGGTTAAAGAATCCATTGCCCTGTAGGTGCACGATGACCATGAAGGGATGCAGATGATCTGCAAGGATGGACACGTAACCTGGACCATTCAGAGATATGTCTAGATGTACCAGAGGTCCCAAAATGTGCTGGTTTGAACATGCCCTAGACCATTACTGACCGTCAACTGCCTGAACAGTTACTTGTTGACACGACAGGTGCATAGCTTCGTGCAGTTTCCACCAGATATGCACCCTCTCGTTTGCTTGAAATAACTGGAAATGGTACTCATCGGACCAGGAGACTCATCTTCAATCATCCAAAGTCCAGTGTCAATGTTCTTTTACCCAGTTGAGGCATAGAGTCCTGTGTCATGGTGTTAGCAATGGGACTCTGGTGGGTAGGTAGTTCCCATAACCTATTGCAGCTAATGGTCACCTGATGATCATGGTGGATGTTTCTGGCACCTCCCTCGTTGTAGTCTGTGGTGATTTGTGCCTCTGTCTCTCTCTCTCTCCAGTTGGCTGAAACAATGAGAGACAGACATCGACAGCCATGTTCATCCACCAACTTTCACCGCCCAGTGCTGTCCATGATGAGATGTTATTCCTGAAATGGCATATTCTTGATATACTCTTGATACTGTCATTTCTGTACCACCTCCGTGACAGAGTGACCCACGTGTCAGCACCCACTATCATCCCTTTTTCAAAGTCTGTTAACTCACAACATTTATCCATACTGACATCGAATTACCATCTATGTGACGCAGCGTTACCTATATACCTGCCAAGTGGTGGGTTCATCCATGTGCAAGAGGAGTGACAGTGTCACATTGCTCAGGAACCAGGTATCCCACAAATTCTGTCCTTTTGGTGTACTTCTGCCTTGAATTTATTTAAACTATTCCTTTTTTCATAGAAACAAATGGAGTTTGTTCCAACAATCAACCACCTGCTGGCTGAAGGCAAATTTCTGCATCAATCCTGCAACCATCCTTGCTCAATCTGAATTTATGCCCCCTCATGTTTCAGCAAGAGGAAGGATGCTACAGCTAGAGTGATGACATCCTTCCTCTTACTGGAATGTAAGAGGAAGGAAAAACAGAGCACCCTGTTTTTTCCCTCACCAACCTCGTTACCCTTCTCTGTACCTGTTCCAGCAAATTCACATCCTTCCTAAAATAAGGCCACCAAATGTGTATGCACCACTAAGGAGAATTATCTTCTTATCCCTGCTACCAAAATTCTTGTATATTATTGACGAGCTCTGTACTGCTCAGAGAACTTCATATCTGACTGAAAAATTACCCCTAAGTGTTTTTTCATTTTCCACTACTGTGAGTGTAGTACCACACACTTGGTATCATATGGGATTACTGGTATACCCATATGTAGTACCTTGCATTTGTCAACATTAAACTTCAGTTGCATTTTTCAGCCCATCTGCATAGTTTTTTTTTTTTTTTTACCTTGCTGCTTGTTTGTTTGTTTGTTTATTTGGTTTTTAGGAGCATTAGCAACTAAGGCCATATTGCTCCGGGGATATGCAGTGGTCATTCCCTGACCTTTCCGCATCCTCCGTATTTGGTGATCACGGGCTCGAACCCCGGTCTAACCAAGAAGCGTGTGCTACGCACTGCTGCTCCTGGCTACGGAGGCGTCGACCTTGCTGCAGTAGCATATTTGATTACTGTTATTAACCACTCTGCCAACCTTTGTATCATCTGCAAACTTAGATATCATGCCTGATAGGCCATTATCAATATCACTGATAAATATGGAAAACAACAATGGATCCAGCACTGAATCCTGGGGACTCCATTAATAACATTAGTCCGAAAAAAAAGTGGTGTCCATTGATATTGCTCCTGTATATATGCACCAGTTTTTACTTTGTTATCATAACATAGCCCACATATTTGCTTGTTCCATGAGGACCCCCATCACCCTGACACCTTGCTTTCCAGATTTCTGTATGTTCTGATAAGAATCACTTATCCTCTGCCTGTAGTTAATCAATTATAGACTTGCAGGTGTAAGCTTGTTTGCTTGCATCTCTTTCCACTACCAATAACATTAGTCTGTGCATCCTACCAAGTTAGCAGTTTTCCGATCCACCTAACAATGCCTTGATAGCACCAACAGATATTCTTGCACCCTTTCTGTTTCAGTGTATTCCATTCCTGTAAAAAAAAAAAAAAAAAAAAAACTCTTCTGTTAATAAGCACAGACCATGCTGAGAAAAACTTTACCCCATGAGCTTTGAACTGTCTGTCTAGAGCCAAACTGATTGATAAGGCTCTCATCATGTACTGCCTACTTTAATTTCTGGGCAAAATTGTAAGTACTCTCAAATTTAATCCTGATTCATGAATTTTCTCAATATTGCACTGTATTTTTAGAAATGTTGCAACTGGCACTATTATCAGAATTTGATATATTCAAAGAAACTGAATAAGTTAGTTTTTCACCTGAACTCTCATGTATATACCTTGATGTTGGTAATTCCAGACTTGCTAAGTAAGCTCTCAGCTCTCCTACAGCTAATATGATTAGTACCAACAATATCACCAAGCTTCCCTTAAAAGATGATATCTGCTCTTCGTCATCATCTTTTACCCCCAGCAGACACCTCAGTCCTATTCTACCTATCCTTTATCCTTTTTGCACAATATATTTCCCATTTCCCTGACAATAGAGTCATCAACAATATCTGTTTCCTGTGGGATCAGTGTATTCTGCCTGTGGGATTACTTTTGTGTTGTTTGATGCATGAGTATATGTTCTGTCATTGAGATGGGCAGCTAGAGCTTGATGGGACCCCCATTTTACTTCCATTGAGGGCATTAACCCTGTTCTCCAAGCTCTTATAAGTGCTCATCAAAATTTTATGGTCACACTTAATTTCCCCACACTCTTTGCACTGAACATACACAGACATTTTAATTTGGCTGTATTAACCCTGGGGGCTCACATCTGGTGAGTATGGGCTTGGCACACCCAGGATCCTGAGCTGGATATCATCATTCTTCTCTTTCTTGGTGATTCCCTTCTATTTTTGTCTCTCTCTCACTCTCAGGGTTACTCGGGAAGTTTTTTTTTTTTTTTTTTTTTTCCTCCTGGTGCAGCATAAGCCTCAGGCTTCCTTGCATCATATGGATATTAATAATAATAATCATGTCCCATTCAGCCAGATCTGCAATGTGGAAAAAAGGACATTTTATAAGGTAGTGATGCATAGGAGAAATGTCCTCTTCAAGCTACAGCACTACACTACTTTGAGCCCTTTGCTTCTCTTCTCTAGTCTGAGGAATGATTTACATTCAAATTCAGTTTAATTTTACAGCACTACACTAAACTAAGAGATAACTAAATGCAATAATAACCGTACTGTATTCACAGATTATGCAACAATATACTTTTGTCTCTTTCTCTCTCTCTCTCTCTCTCTCTCTCTCAGGGTAACTCGGGAATTTTTTTTTGGCTAGTGCAGCATAAGCCTCAGGCTTCCTTGCACCGTATATAGCTAATAATAATAATAATATGTATTACACTTCTTTTGTCAATGGCATATTATAATTTGGTTATGTACCTGTCATATTTTAAAAAAATCATATTTGTTTTTCATAAAGGGATTGCCAAAATTGATGAGGGAGTAAATATAAGAAAAGACCAGTGGGGGAAAAAAAAAAAAAAAAAAAACTCGTATAGCACAAGGTATTTCAAAAAATGAACACTGGAAAAAATTATGTAGGTCATAATTGAAAAAACTTTTTTTTTTTCAGTGGCATAAAAAAGTTTAAATTAAACTATTATAATTAAAAAAAAAATTATCTGACACATGTCATACAAGAAGATCTAGATAAAATCAGCAAGATGCACTGTTAAGTGGCAGTTGGGATTTAACAGTGATAAATGCAAGGTACCGTATTTAAGTAATTCATAACATAATGAATAATATACCAGGTGGGTTGTACCAAACTCAGGGGTAGTGGAGGGGTAAATGTACATTCTGACATAAAATTCTCTGACAAGTGCAAGCAAGCTGCTAGAACAGACCATGAAATTTTGATAATTGTATACAGATACTTTGCCAGCAGGAAAAACGAGGTGAAGATGATTATCCCATTGTATAAGGCAATCGTTAGGCCATATCTAGGATACCGCATACAGTTTTGGAAACCTCATTTCAGGAAGGATATAGGTCTGTTGGAAAGAGTAAGATTAGTTAGGTGGCATGAAAAGATATTCTTACCAGGAAAGGCTGGGATGTTGTGAATTGAAATCTCTTGAAACCAGTCATCTGTGTCTGGGCACCTAACAGAAGTGTATAGAGTTTTAAAAGGGTTAAGCACACCAAATTCTAATGGCATCGTTACCCCATCTCACATGAAAACACAAGGGGCATAAAATTTAACTGGAAAAGGAATGTTAGCATTAGTAGAGGCATACAATGCAAGAAAGCAAGCTTATGCAGCATCAGCCAAAAAAAAAAATCCTCCCATTTCACCCCTCCATTCATTCCAAATGCCTGTCCAGCTCAGCCTTAAATTTATTTAGGCTATCAACTTCCACAACAAAAGATGGAAGTCTGTTCCGTTAATCAACTACCCACTGGCTAAAGGCAAATTTCCGCACATCTCTTCTACAACTGTCTTTCCTCAATTTGAATCTATGCCCCCTCAGGTTCTTAATCTGATCAAGAGGAAGAATCCCATCAGTAATATGGAAAAAGGACATTTTGTAAGGTAGTGATGCATAGGAGAAATGTCCTCTTCAGATGAGCAAGCATTCAGCTTGCTCATCCCATTCAAGGCCTTATACACTTCAATCAGATCACCTCACAGGTGCTGCAATGTTGCAAGACAGATGTGCAGAAATTTGTATTCAGTCAAAGATGGAATAAACTTCCACCTGATGTTGTGGAGGTGGGTAGTTTGAATAAATTCAAAGAAGGTTTGGACAAATTGAAAGAAATGGAATTTTTTTCTTACTTTTTGTTGATATAATCACCAATGAGATGGTAACAAACACTGAAAACAATTTCTTGGTTATCATACCTTGTTTAAAAATAATTATGCTCCACTTATGAAAAGTATAGCTTATAAAATTGTAAAATCAGGATAACATTAACCAGAATTATAAACCTCTGATTTATGTATGGGATATACACCGATGAGCCAAAATATTATGACCACCTACCTAATATGATGTTGGTCCTCCACGTGCAGCCAAAACAGCTCATACCGGGTGAGGCATGGATGCTACAAGATTTTTAAATGTGCCTTATGGTATCTGGTACCAACATATAACCTGCAGATTCTTTAACTCCTATAGGGTCTGTGGTTGAGATGCCGCAGATCGGAGTTGCTGTTCCAACACAAACCATAGATGCTTGATGGGATTGATGTCTGCAGAATTTGGAGGCCAAGGCAATACTTGGAAGTCTTCTTCATGTTCCGTGAACCAGTCTCGAACAATCTGGGCGGTGTGGCATGGCGCATTATCCTGCTGAAAGATGGCACGGCCATAGGGGAAGACCGTTGCCATGAAAGGATATACTTGGTCAGCAATGATGTTTAGGTAGGTGTTAGATGTCAGAGTGCCCGGCACATGGATCACTGGACCCAGGGTATCCCAGCAGAACATCGCCCAAAGCCATGACACCACTGCCACCGGCTTGTTTTCATCTCATGGTGCATCCAGGCACCTTTGCTTTCCCAGGTAAATGACGTACACGTACCCAGCTGTCCACATGGTGTAACAGGAAATCTGATTCATTGGACCAGATGACCTTCTTCAAATCACTCAAGATCCAGTTTTGATGCTTGCTTGCCCATTGTAGGCACTGTTGTTGGTGAACTGTGGTTAGCATAGGCACTCGGAGCAGCCTGTGGCTACGCAGTCCCATTTTCAGTAGGGTTCGATGTACTGTGTGTGTGTGTGTGTGTGTGTGTGTGTGTGTGTGTGTGTGTGTGTGTGTTGTGGCATGTTACTCCCGTCACCAGCATTTAAATTACCAGCGAGTTGCACTACAGTCACCCTTCTGTTGCCACATACTATCCAGGAGAGCCTTTGCGCATCTCGAGCATCAATGAGTTGTGGTCGTCCAACACCTTGCCAGCAGTTCATGGGATTCTCCTCCTCGGACCACTTTCGGTAGTTACTAACCATGGTTGACCATGAGCATCCCACCAGCCGTGCCGTTTTGGATATGCTCTGACCCAGTCATCTGGCCATTTCAATTTGGCCTTTGTCAAACTCTCTTAAGTCTGCTGTCTTTCCCATCTGAAGAACAAGAGTAACACTGATTAATGAAGCTCAGTATCAGGTGTTTTTTATACCGCATCCTGACCAGCACACATATCATAGTTCACCTGCAGTTACTTTGATTTGCATAACGACTTGGTGGTCATAATGTTTTGGCTCATTGGTGTATTTTATGTAAGATATAGTGCACTTGTATTTACTAATTTCTGTCTCATTAGCAATAGACAAGCAATCCTGGAGATTCTCTCTTTTGTTGAATCAGAATCAAAAAAAAAAAAAAAAAAAAAAAAAAAAAATTAAAAGAAAACTAAACATATATAAATTGGAAAAGCAAATTTTGATCCTGATGTAGTTTGCTCCCCAAAATATACTTTCCTGTAACTACACAGTCCAGTCACAAATTTTTAAAATATCATTTTTTTGTATGCATCTCTTTGTTCAATGATGTTATAATCTTTACAATTTATTTATTTTCATTCACATATAAGTTTAAATACATTGTGAGTTATCTATATTAAACAAAGGAAGTGAAATACGACAACAGTTTCTTATTTTATGGAAAGTTGATTTTTAAATTTTAAGATATTAGTATTATAAATTGCATTAAAGTAATAATAACAAAAGAAAACAAAACATGTATAGCCAACTTACGCTTTCATACAGATGACAGCTACAACAATGATGATGATCAACAAAGCACCAGCACCTACTGCAATTGCTATTCCTGAATATAAGCAAAATAAATGAAATTGCAATAATCTTTTTTGAGTATTATAAATTGCATATACATAAATTACTTTTTTTTTTTTTTTTTACTGTCTAATCTATCTTTATTACCTATTGTTTTTGAAACATCAGATTCTTCATCTTGCTCATCTGATCCTGAAAAAGAACATTCTGTTAAAATAAATGCAAAAATATTTAAAATAATGCAAACAGTTGCAAACTATGTGATTGCAAGTCATATAAATATAGTACAGGCAGTTTTTGCTTTATGAGTTCCTGGGTTTACGAGTTTTTTTTTTTTCCCAAGTATCAAGTACAGTATGAACATTAATTGCAAAAAAGAATGTTAAACATTCATAAATACTGCATTCCGAACCACGTGCATAGCTATACAATACAGTGTACCCAGCTTTACGATATTAATCAATTCCAGAGACACCATCGTATCATTAAAATATTGTAATGTAAAGCCAATAACATATTGTTTTTTGGTAATTTGTTTCAAGATCTAAGAAGTTGAAATTTTCGCTGTATAACTAAGCTATTTATCTCTCTAAAATGTCATTTTTAAGATCACAAGTGCGACCTTAAGGCCATCTAAAAGGTCACGATCATGGTTTGTAAATTGTATTAGTTATCAATTCAAATCATTAAAATGCACTACACTTTCATCGTTACCATATGTTCCATTATAAGAATCAATTGATACTGTTGCACATGGAAGACTGCTGCACAAATTGGAGCAGTGTGGCATTGGAGGCAAATTGCTGCTATGGATAAAGTGGTGGTTGAGGAGGAGAAGACAGAGAATGGTAATCAATGGACACTGCTCATCGTGGACTAATGTTATTAGTGGAGTCCCTCAGGGTTCAGTATTGGGTTCTTTATTGTTTTCTGTATTTATAAATGATATTAATGATGGTATATCAGGCTTAATGTCCAAGTTTGCAGACGATACGAAGGTTGGCAGGGTTGTCAAGGACACTACTGACACTATGCTGCTGCAACAGGATTTGGAAAGGTTGAGCAGATGGGCTGAGAGGTGGCAAATGAAGTTTAACATTGACAAACGTAAAGTACTACATGTGGGAAACAGCAACCCCAGAGCAACGTATCAATTCTGTGGTACTACATTGACAGTGGTAGAGAATGAAAGGGACCTGGGGGTGGTTGTGCAGGCAGATATGAAGTTCTCTGAGCAGTGCAGACGGGCTGCAAGAGTAGCTCATGGTGTATTGTCAATGATATATAGGAATTTTTCTAGCAGGGATAAGGAGGTGATTATTCCCTTGTATAAGGCAATGGTCAGGCCACACCTAGAGTACTGTATACAGGCCTGGAGGCCTCATTTCAAGAAGGATGTAGAGCTGCTGGAACGAGTACAGAGAAGGGCAACAAGATTGGTGAATGGGACAAAGGGGTGCTCTTACGAAGAAAGGCTTAAGTTTTGCGAATTACAGTGTCTGGAAACTAGGCACCAGTGAGGTGATCTGATAGAGGTGTACAAAGCCTTGAATGGTTTGAGCATGCTCAATGCTGATGGGATTCTTCCTCTTGCTCAGAATAATCACCTGAGAGGGCATAAATTCAAATTGAGGAAAGACAGATGTAGGATAGATGTGCGGAAATTTGCCTTTAGCCAGTGGGTGGTTGGTAGGTGGAACAGACTTCCATCCCTTGTCGTGGAAGTTGATAGCCTAAATAAGTTTAAGGCTCAGCTGGACAGGTATTTCGAACGAACAGAGGGGTGAAGTGGAAGTGGTTATTTTTTATTTATTTGTGTTACTTTTTTTTTTTTTTTTTGGCTGATGCTGCATAAGCTTGCTTTCTTGCATCAAATGCCTCTACTAATGCTAATGCTAATTTTAAACGCCTTTGTGATATTTTTCTGGAGGTCACGACCATAAAACAATAAAAGCAATTTGCACTTTCCGGTTTATTGTGCTTTTCTGTTGCTGCAAGCAATTATATACGGGTAGTAAACTCAATGTTATTGCATTTGCAAAAATACCGATAGCTGGAATTGTGTGGTTTTTTATGTTATTATGGTGAAATGTGTTTCTCCTTTACTGAAATCTTCAATCGTATAAAAAACATAAATTTTCAGAATTTTCTGTTCATTCCTTTTTTTTTTTTTTTAAGCTTTGTAAACTTGTTACTCCACGCGAATCATGTTAGTTGCAATTTATGTGTGCCGTTAAAAAATGCTTAAGCATGCAATTGTGAAATTTATTTCTGAAGAAGGCGTCTCCTCGTGCAACAAACCAACAAGTGCCAAGCCAATAATGAGTGATCAACGAGTGTGCATTTAGTTGACGATGATGAAGAATAAACATTCTTTAACATTTGTAAGTCATAAATTATTTCTATATTATTATAATTTTTTCTTGATTTTACAGGCTACGTTTTCATTTCTTTTGATAAATCAATCATTGTTTAAACATAAACTAATTTCATTGTTGAGAATGTAACCCCTATTTTTAACCTCATATCTATGGGAAATAAATTCCCGCTTTATGAGTTTTTGCTTTGAGGAACAAATTAAATCGTAAAGTCAAGAACTACCTGTAATTTATTAATAAGGGCAGAAAAAAATTAACTTGAAATATATGGCTAAATTATTAACCTTCTTATAATGTATAAAATAAATTTTTTTTTCTTTTTTTTTTTTGTTATACATAGACAATTTTATATGGGTATTTTACCCATATACCTGGTATATATTTCAAATACCAGGATTTCAGGGTGTGTATTTCAAATACATACCCTGATTTATTGCCAAATGTCTATGAATTGGTGTTAAAGGGTAAAAAAAAAGGTAAACTGCAGGTGTTTTCCCTTCTTGGAAATTTGCTCATATCCAGCCAGTTACTAAAAATGGTGACAAATCCCTTCCATCCAATTATCATCCCATCGCAATTATTCCTACTCTTTCCAAAGTAAGGGAGAAATCAAGTAATCGCCAACTCTTAAACTATCTGGAAATCTTTCATCTGATCAACGATTGCCAGTATGGATTCCGTCAGTGTCGTTCCACTGGTGATATTCTGGCTTATGTTACCCATCTATGGACAAATTCAGTGGAAAAGTTTGAAACTCTTGTCATTTCAAAGGCTTTTGATCATGTTTGGCATAAAAGTCTTCTAAATAAGCTTCCATCCTACGGTTTTCTAGCTGTTCTTTGTAACGGATATCCAGTTTTCTCTCTGACTGCTCACTGCGGGTGATGGTAGACGGCTCTGTCTTCTAACGTCTCCACTAATGATCGTGTTCCACAAGGTTCAGTTCTTTCTCCCACTCTTTTCCTCTTATATATTAATGACCTTCCATTGACCAGAAATTCTATCCATAGTTTTTGCTGACGATAGCACATTACATTTCACCTTCCAGTTTAAGAAACTTTGTCCTGCTCAAACAGCTTCAACTTCTCAAGTATCCATTGCCATATCTTTAAATGCTGATCATCAGGTAATTTTCCAGTGGGGCCAAGAAAACTCAGTCCTGTCTTATACCTTGCAAAAAGGATTCTTCTGCTCTCTTGCTTATCTTTGATGACCCTCCAATTTCTAGGCAAGATGATATATCTCTTTTGGGGATTACCCTGACTTCTAATCTTTCTTGACATAAAGAACATTACAAATATTGCTTCCTCTGCATCTGTACAAATCGCACGTCCACCCTACCATGGAATATCGTTCCCACATCTAGGGCGGTGCCCTCAAAACCGCTCTCAGGCTTCTAGATTCCATTCAGAAGAGGGCAATTAGATTAATTAATGACTCATCTCTAACAGAATCTCTCCACTCTGTATCATAGATGTACTGTTTCTGCTGCATCCCTTTTCTACAGATACTTACATGGGCACTGTTCTGAATTGGCTTCTATAATTCCCGCTCTCTCTTTCAAAACAGTCCGAACATGTGCCACCACCAGCCAACATCCATTTACTGTCCAACTTCAAATTCACAGAACCAACTTTTCATCTTCCTTGTTTATTCATTGAACTGCTGTTTTCTGGAACAACTTTCCGTCATACATATTTCCTGAAAATTACAATCTACAGATCTAGTCTAATGTCAACAAGTAACTTCTTTCGTCTTTTCAACCTTCAACCCATGCACAGTACTAATTACTACAGGTTCTAAAAAAAAAAAAAAAAAAAAAAAGTACCTGTACATAAGAATGATCCTTGAGAATAAAAAAAAATAATAAAAAAAAATCTAGTATGCAAAACTGATTTATTTAACATGATATACTGTAAGATAATAAACTAATTATAAGGAATGTGGGAAATGAGATTTTTTTCCTTTGGCAATTCATTTTTATTTTATTTTATTGTTTATTATTAGTTATATTTTGTAGTTTACAATAATATACCTATGTAAATCCGAGCAGATGCCATTACAGAATTTTTAGTGTGAACCCCCAAGGGTTTACGAACCACCGTTAGGAACCGCTGGTCTATAACATATATAGGAGGCAATATTAAAGGAGGCAGCAAAGGAAGTAAGCAAACCCCTAGCCATAATTATGAGAGCTTCTTTGGACTCAGGGGAGGTACCCATGGACTGGAGATGTGCAAATGTAACCCCAATTCACAAAGGAGGATCAAAGGCTGACACAAGTAATTATAGACCTGTTAGTTTAACTTCGGTTCCAGGAAAATTAATGGAGGCACTGGTTAAAGAAGCACTGCAGGATCATCTGGACAAGAATTCAGTTATAGCTCAGACACAGCATGGGTTTGTTAAGGGCAGGTCTTGTCTGACCAATTTGATTGGATACTATGATGTAGTCACAAAAGAACTCGATGCAGGGAATAACTTTGATATTATATATTTGGATCTTAGAAAGGCTTTTGATACTGTTGCGCATGGAAGACTGCTGCACAAATTGGAGAAGTGTGGCATTGGAGGCAAATTGCTGCTATGGATAAAGGGATGGTTGAGTGGCAGAAGACAGAGAGTGGTAATCAATGGACACTGCTCAACGTGGACTAATGTTATTAGTGGAGTTCCTCAGGGTTCGGTGTTGGGTCCATTGTTGTTTTCTGTATTTATAAATGATATTGATGATGGTGTATCAGGCTTAATGTCCAAGTTTGCAGACGATACAAAGGTTGGCAGGGTTGTTAAGGACACTACTGATACTATGCTGCTGCAACAGGATCTGGAAAGGTTGAGCAGATGTGCTGAGAGGTGGCAAATGAAGTTTAACATTGACAAATGTAAAGTACTACATATGGGAAACAGTAACCCCAGATCAACATATCAACTCTGTGGTACTACGCTGACAGTGGTAGAGAATGAAAAGGACCTGGGGGTAATTGTGCAGGCAGATATGAATTTCTCTGAGCAGTGCAGACGAGCTGCAAGAGTAGCTCATGGTGTCTTGTCAATGATATACAGGAATTTTTCTAGCAGGGACAGGGATGTGATTATTCCCTTGTATAAGGCATTGGTCAGGCCACACCTTGAGTACTGTATACAGGTCTGGAGGCCTCATTTCAAGAAGGATGTAGAGCTGCTGGAACGAGTACAGAGAAGGGCAACAAGATTAGTGAATGGAACAAAGGGTTGCTCTTACGAAGAAAGGCTTAAGTTTTGCAAATTACAGAGCCTGGAGACTAGGCATCGCCGAGGTGATCTGATAGAGGTGTACAAGGCTTTGAATGGCTTGAGCATGCTCAACGCCGATGGGATTCTTCCTCTTGCTCAGAATAATCACCTGAGAGGGCATAAATTCAAATTGAGGAAGGACGGATGTCGGATAGATGTGCAGAAATTCGCCTTTAGCCAGCGGGCAGTTGGTTTGTGGAATAGACTTCCATCGCTTGTTGTTGAAGTTGATAGCCTAAACAAATTTAAGGCTCAGCTGGACAAGTATTTCGAACGAATTGAGGGGTGAAATGGGAGTAGTGGTTGTTTTTTTTTTTTTTTTTTTTTTTGGCTGATGCTGAATAAGCTTGCTTTCTTGCATCATATGCCTCTACTAATGCTAATGCTAGACTGTACATTCTTGCCTTATAAACAAGTTTTAGTTGACATACAAACATAATCAGATGCCTGTATTTTTAACATATATACAAGCATCTGTCTCCAATGAACATGGCCTTTTATAGATTATAAAAGTGCTGTATTTTTTATTTATTTAATTTTAATTTCGATATAACCTTATTTTCTTTTGATATAGAGATCAACACAAAACCTTATTTTTAAAAAGTGACGTGGTTTTTGAATGATGGATAAAAACAAATCTTGTTCTGTGCAGCACAAAAAAAAAGGAAACAAACATTGGACAGTCACTCTACTGACTGTATCAATGTCATCGGGCAGTGTGTCCTTTCAGTGGGTTTTTACAGAGATTATAAATAAAATCAATAAATGCACTTTGGAAGGTGTACACATTTTCTATAAAGCCAAGGGTAAGCAATGGCATTAGCATTAGTCCTTATAATGTACAGGGATTAATAGGATTAAGTAGTTAACTACTATTATAAAATAAATGTGTAGAAAACATAAACAAATAATAAATAAAATCGACAGATAATTACAAGGTAAAAATTAGTCTTATAAAGAGACTATAGCAATCTGTCCATACATGCTGATTATCTATATTCACAATTAGGTATGACTAGAATTAAATTCATAATTCCAGATGTTTTCTTTCACTAATAGTTTACTTTTGTGACACTAGCCATCATTTTTGGCAGGCAAGGCACTTAAAACCACACTTTCTAAACCATATGTGCATTGATTTGCCTTCATCACTAATGTGGCCACCCTTTTTTGAACCCTCTCCAGATGGTTTTGTACCTTTTTTCTTTTTCCAGGTGCAATCTCCAGACTTAAATAAAATTTCTCAAATCTGGTATAACCATATGATAACCTTCTTCCTACTAACATAAGTTCAATAAATAAGAAACGGGTGCCTTCCTAGCTGCCTGTTTACGCTGTATGGAATTTTATTATTATTATTTTTTTAGTTAAGTGTGCTAATGCATAACATAATGCAAGGCTAATTTTCTGTCTGTCCTGGCACTATCTGCTGTTCAGATGAGCACCAGCCAACTTTTTACTGACTGAATTCCCCTTTCCACCTGCTTCTGAGGGCCCACCCATTCCTTGAATCCTCCTCAAAGTTGTTTTAAACTTTAATGGTACTTGTTTTACTATTGATCTAATGGCCATAGTTAGCCTTAGGTGGAGTGTACTGCCCACTTAGGGCTACACTCCCAAACAACCTGATCCAAGGAGATCACACTTGATGGAGACGGCATGGTTCTCACACTTGCTCTAAGTCATAGCCCTGTTCAGTGGGAATTGTAATACCTTTAACAGATGGAAAAGGGCGGTTTTGGGAAAAAAAAAATGTCAAGGGGAGCTAAACCTGGTATGGCGAATAGCAAACTACAGTGATGAAGAGCTTTGCAAGAAATTCTTGAATAAAAAGTGCTAAGTGAGCAGGGGCATCAGTGTTCTTCCCAGGATCTATTGAATGGGCACACCATCTGGCTGAAATTTAAGTGATTCTTGTGGTAATGTATGGTATTGCTCACTGATCTCAATAAATATTATTTCGAACATACTATGCGATTGAGGTCAATGTGACAGGAGCATATAATGTTAAATTATGCAATTAATTTTTGCTCTGGATAGCTTAAGTCACATTTATAAATAACAGAATTTTATAATATTGTGAAGTATTGCACTTCCCCACCTGGCTACTTCATAATGCCGCCCTGCTGGCAAAATTTTCTCGGGAGAACACTGGGCATTATCTTGATGCAAGCGCAAACTCCCAGAAGTTCACTTTTCTGGAAATTTTCTTCAAGCAGCATTGTGAAATCATTGTAGAAATGTTTTATAGTATTCCTGATTTAATGTCTGACCATATGGGACAAGTTCTTAATCAACAATGTACCTGCAAGTCAAAACATAGCTGATTGAAGTTGTTGTTCACATTTGATCAAAATTGCCTTGATTTCTTGTATCTTGGAGAAGATGGAGTCTTACAGTAAGAAGACTGGGCTTTCGTTTTCAGATCATAGCTATACAATCACAATTTGTCACCAACAGTGGTGGAAGACAGAAAATGTAAGTCAGAAGGAGCACAGTGTTAAACGTTGTGACATGTAAGAACTATCTCTGTGATTACACTTAAGAAAAAAATTGATTCATATCTTGTTATGGGGTTGAAAGTAGGTTTAATTTATAGATTTTGGGGTGCTAAACATGGAAATAGTATTTAAAATGGAAGATTGGCTCTTGTGTTTTTGAAAAAAGTAGTTTTTATTTTTATACAAGGTATTTTTTATTTATATGGCAGTAAGATTGTAGCTATAAACATACCTGTATCAAACATTGGACCTTTTTAGCATTTTTCTTGTATTCAGTTTCCAGAGCATCCCTTTTCACCATCCAACAATAATAGGCTAACACGGTGGCATTTAATTTGCTTTTGTATCTTTGTTTCATTGCTGCAATGTCTTGATGGAAATGCATTAGCATTAGTAGAGGCATTTGATGCAAGAAAGCAAGCTTATGCAGCATCAGCCAAAAAAAAAAAAAAAAAAAAAAAAAAACCACTACTTCACCCCTCTGTTCGTTCAAAATACCTGTCCAGCTGAGCCTTAAACTTATTTAGGCTATCAACTTCCACGACAAGGGATGGAAGTCTGTTCCACCAACCAACCACCCGCTGGCTAAAGGCAAATTTCCGGACGTCTATCCTACATCTGTCTTTCCTCAATTTGAATTTATGCCCTCTCAGGTGATTATTCTGAGTGAGAGGAAGAATCCCATCAGCATTGAGCATGCTCAAACAATTCAAAGCTTTATACACCTCTATCAGATCACCTCGCTGGTGCCTAGTCTCCAGACACTGTAATTTGCAAAACTTAAGCCTTTCTTCGTAAGAGCACCCCTTTGTTCCATTCACTAATCTTGTTGCCCTTCTCTGTACTCGTTCCAGCAGCTCTACATCCTTCTTGAAATGAGGCCTCCAGACCTGTATACAGTACTCTAGGTGTGGCCTTACCATTGCCTTATACAAGGGAATAATCACCTCCTTATCCCTGCTAGAAAAATTCCTATATATCATTGACAATACACCATGAACTACTCTTGCAGCCCGTCTGCACTGCTCAGAGAACTTCATATCTGCCTGCACAACCACCCCCAGGTCCCTTTCATTCTGTACCACAGAGTTGATACGTTGCTCTGCGGTTGCTGTTTCCCATATGCAGTACTTTACATTTGTCAATGTTAAACTTCATTTGCCACCTCGAAGCCCATCTGCTCAACCTTTCCAAATCCTGTTGCAGCAGGATAGTGTCAGTAGTGTCCTTGACAACCGTGCCTACCTTTGTATCGTCTGCAAACTTTGACATTAAGCTTGATATACCATCATCAATATCATTTATGAATACAGAAAACAATAATGGACCCAACACTGAGCCCTGAGGGACTCCACTAATAACATTAGTCCACGACGAGCAGTGTTCATTGATTACCACTCTCTGTCTTCTCCCCCTCAGCCACCCCTTTATCCACAGCAGCAATTTGCCTGCAATGTCACGCTGCTCCAATTTGTGCAGCAGTCTTCGATGTGCAGCAGTATCAAAAGCCTTTCTAAGATCCAAGTATATAATATCAAAGTTATTCCCTGCATCCAGTTCCTTTGTGACTGTATCATAGTATCCAATCAAATTGGTCAGGCAACACTTCCCCTTAACAAAACCATGCTGTGTCTGAGCTATAACTAAAGTCTTGTCTAAATGATCCTGCAGTGCTTCTTTAACTAGTGCCTCCATTAATTTTCCTGGAACAGAAGTTAAACTCACAGGTCTATAATTACTTGTGTCAGCCTTTGATCCTCCTTTGTGAATTGGGGTCACATTTGCACATCTCCAGTCTGTGGGTACCTCCCCTGAGTTCAAGGAAAGTCTCATAATTATGGCTAAGGGTTTGCTTACTTCCTCTGCTGCCTCCTATAATATAACTGGATAGATCCCATCCACCCCGGGTGCCTTTCTTGTGTTTATCTTCAACAATTTCTCCTCCACTTTACTCTCAATTATTACAAGATTCTCTAGCTTTCTGCTAGAGTTGAATACACCTCTGGCTTTCCCCTCGCTAAATAACTCCTCATGTGTGAATGTCGATGCAAAATATTCATTTAGTTTGTTAGCTACCTGAGCAGGATCATCAACAGTTGACCCATCGATATCAAGTGGACCAATCTAATTCATGCCCTTCCTTCTAGAGTTTACATAAGTAAAGAACTCTTTGCTGTTTTTCTTTGCATCCCTTGCCAAAGATTTCTCGTAATCTGCCTTCGCCTGCCTAACCTCCTTTGTAACTTGGTTACAGATCAACTTGTATCTATCATAGGCTTCTGTGTCATGTGTTAATTTGTATGTATCCCATGCATGTTTCTTCTCTGCCATATGCCTCATCAGTTCATCTGACATCCATTTAGGCCTAAACCTTGAACAATATTTCTTAATTGGTATGTAAAGCCTAGTAGCTTCCAAGATAAGTCCTTTGAATGCTTCCCATTTTGCATTTGCTGTTGGTAACATAATCAGTTGGTCCCACTGTATAGAATTCAAATACTGTCTCAGTCCATCGTAGTCGCCTTTACAAAAGCAATAACCTTTCCCTTTACCCCTAATGGTAGTTACCTCTTTGAGTAAATCCCACTTCAACACACTGTGATCACTGCCACCTAGTGGTTCATTTATCTGCAGATTCTTAATGCATGAAGAATCACTACTGATAATCAAATCAAGAGTATTCCTCCCTCTAGTTGCCTCCCGAACATACTGATGTAGAAAACAATCATCCAATAAATCCACAAAAGCCTGGCTAGTGTGTGAGTGACCAGTCCCCAAATTCCAGTCAATATCTGGGAAATTAAAATCTCCCATTATAAGACTCTCTGATTTACTGGCCCACTCTATTTCCCTGTACAGTTTCTTATTGTACTCATCAGAGTCATTAGGCCTATAGCACACTCCTACTCTCAATTTTGATCTCCCAATGCTTATGTCACACCAAACTGATTCGACACTGCACTGTCAAGCGATGTCCACTGGCTTCACTTCCTTGGATTTTATGTATTTCTTAACTAATAGCATAACCCCTCCTCCCTTCCTATCCAGTCCATCTTTTCTGTAGACGTTGTACTCCCCAAATTCCAGTTCTGCATTCCTTATATCTGTGTGACACCATGTCTCTGATATCCCAACAATATCTGCCTTTGATGTTTTGAGCAATACCTTAAATTCATCAAATTTATTTACTAAACTCCTAGCATTGGTGTACACGCAAGTATACATGCACCTATTTCTATTCTTAGCTACCCTAACACAACCTATGTGTTTACTTGTACCGCAATGACTCCCAGCAGTCTCTGAAATATCCTGCATCTTGTTTTTCAGGCTTCTGCTCATTCCAATAGAAGCAGTGCAAGAATCTCTTTCACCTCTGCCAGTGGCTACTGTTAATCCATTAGTCTTTGTCTCCCCCCAAGCTAGCAGTTTTCCGACCCACCTAACACTGCCTTGATAGCATCAGCAAATATTCTTGCACCCTTTCTGCTCAGCAACAAACATGCTCGCCATGTTTGTTGCTGATGGCACCACAGTTTGGTAGGAAGAAATCCAGGTGTAAGTGCAAGAAATGTATCTTCAATGACATGTTGCACCCCAGTTTATCATAAGAAGTATTGAGATCTTCCATAGGCTGCCTGTAGTTGCTGGCTTTAGCATTTCCTAGAAAACAAGTCGAAACATTTCAAAAGGCTTTCCACACTCATTTCTCGCTATCACTAAGAACACATTCGAACTGTTCATCTTTGAAAAGTTGTCCTATTTGTGGGGCAACGAAAATGTCTGCCTTAATCTTCTTTGTACTGTCTTGGGAATTTCTCTTGCAAGTATGTGAATGCAGGACTTTTCACTTCTAAAGCCTTCATAATTTTTCAAGAACCCCAGTTTGATGTGGAGTGGTGGAAGCAAAACTTTATATGGATCTGCCAGAGGTTCAAATGCTATGTTCTTCATTCCAGGTGTTAATGATTTTCTTTGAGGCCAACTCCTCTTCTTGTAATGTATATCCTTGTCACAACTATCCCACCCGCAGAGAAAGAAACAATACTTAGTGTAGCCCTTTTGTAGTCCTAATAAAATGGTGATTACCTTTAAATCACCACA
Source organism: Mastigoproctus giganteus (assembly GCF_048544385.1). Taxonomy (NCBI): domain Eukaryota; kingdom Metazoa; phylum Arthropoda; class Arachnida; order Uropygi; family Thelyphonidae; genus Mastigoproctus; species Mastigoproctus giganteus. Next base: position 206,307,164 of record NC_143583.1, read on the forward strand.
TATATGCCACTCATACCTCTGATAGTGTATGTCTAAGAGGATGTTCTCCATGTTTATATATGTTTCTTTTTTGTGGACAGCATATAAAAGGGGTATTGAAGGCAGCATATTTCCATTGTGTAATAACATAGCCATGGACACCAGAGCAGGCTATTTTGCAAGGCGGTGCATGTAGGAATAAATTTTCTGTTCACCAAATTTTTGAATACATGCATTATCTTAAGTCAAGTTATTAAAAATTGTGTATTACTTCGAAATCCAAAGGTGGTGTGCTTGCACTACCTTGCACCATGCTGCTGGCATCCATGAACACAGCCTTAAAGCTAATCTTAGAGGCATCTTTAAATATTCGTCATTATTTGGGAATGTGGCTCATGTTCATTACTGCCATTAGACAATCAACATCCTTACAACAGTGAGTTCATCTTCTGTTTGATAGAATTTATCATTGTCTTTATTTCGAGTATGAAATGTTGTCACTTTCACAGAATGATCTAGAAGATTCCACTGTTGGAGCCTAGAGGCCAAACGCTCTGCCTTATTCTTTGGCAGTTTGAGACCCCTGATGAGGTCATTAAGCTCACTTTCTGTGATCTTATGTGGTTCAGAAGGATAAAGGTTTGGATATGATGGTGGATCCCTTGATGTAGACAACTGCTGTATATCTTCATGTATATCAAGTTGATGTTCATCAGTGTCTTCATCCTCATCAGATTGGAGAGAAAAATGGGTAGTTTAGGAATAGGCAGTACTTCACCATGAGGCATAGAATGAATTGCAGATATTTGGATATGTCACTGTCTACTTTTTTTTTTATCGTCATTCTTTTTCTAATAGGAGGCACCATACAGAAGTAACGGTCTGTGATATGATTTGTTGGCTCCCTCCATATCATGGGCACTGTGAAAGGCATAAAACATCCCTTTCGATTCGCCCACATGTTGAGTTTTGATGAATAGGTAGTGCAGCATATGTGTGGAGCCAAGTTCTTGTCCTAGTCACCTACTTTACACCCAAAGTACAAGAAGTAGGCTTTTTTTATGGCTTGAATTAAGGGTTGCTTTTTTGAAGCTAATGTGACTTTTCCACATACATAACAGAAATGGTGCAGACTATTCACACAATTATGGGGAATGTTAATCTTACCTGACACAAATACTGCACAAAAATTAGGAATCTCACAGAGAACAACCGTTAACTGAGAACAAATTGCCCAGTACCTATCAGTATTCAAGGATTACTGCAACAGAGTTGAAGATGCATTTGAGGCGATAACAACTTATGTGATGCAGAGTGAGGCAACAGTTGCCGATGGTGGTGTGATAAGTGTGTGGTGGTACTGAAACTGCGTTGTTGTCATTAGTGTTTTTTTTTTTCTGTGTTCAGCAGAATGAAATTTGTCAAGATTTGATGTTTTTGTAACGTTTTACGTGTGGACCAGTGTCATCAGTGAAGATGTGACAAACTTCATGAAACACATTGTATTTCCAAATCTTGTATTAAAATTAATAGATATGCCTTATAAAAAATATCAAAATTTTCTAGTGACTTTGTGGATAGTTAAAGATCTGTCACTTCAAGTTACATCATAAATACAAATTAATGAATCATTCATTTTTGAAGGTGAATGGTGGCAAAAATGAAGATTGTCTTAAAAGGCATGCAGCCCCATTTAAACTTCGTGAAAAATTCAATGCAAGCTCACTGCTCAGTAAAGTTACTCATTTTAACATGTGTCAAAACAAATAAAATATCTAATGAACGTGACTGATTCAGACTAACAGAAGATAAGTGGTTTCACTAATTCCTCTAGATGAGTCACCGAACAAGTTGCAACTTGCTACAATTTCCAGATAGTCAGTCACTGAACTTTTTGATCACACATATATTTGATTTGCAACTTGGTGTGAATGTGTCAATAAAATTAATATTCAGATTCAATGCAAACTAGCAAGTAATTAAATAAAATATTAACTTATAATTGTTTAATAAAAGGCAAACTTATGCTGCTCCGAGAAAAGTGTCACGAGAAGAGACAAACCTCGGTACATATTTACACCAGAGGCAAATTCCTCTAAAATGCACACAATCTGAGTCACTGTAACAAGTTGCAAACTTGTTACTGAACTTGTAACATGAGGAGTTACGAATTTGTAACTCTTCATGTTTACTGAAGAGTTACCACATCATTTTACACTTAATACCATTGGCTATATTACAAGGATCCACTAAACCTGTCTTCAGGCTTATAAACAGAGCCAGGTTACTGGTACACATGAACAGTTTGTGTACCAGTAACCTAAGTATACAGACTTAAAGATAGGGTTCAGCAGAATCCTGAAATATGCAACAGTGTATTGAGATGTAATGTATTTTTTTTTTGTTTAACTTCTTATGACTAAACAGTGTATTACACCCTTTCAAGCAATGGAATATAGCCTTTGGTTGGCACACTATGGCCACACATGATGATGTGGCAGAAATTTCTCAAACAAGTGTGCCTTTGGCCTCAAGGCTTCATTATTTGGCAGCATTCCATTGGTCAACAAGGTGTCTCTGTAGCCAGGTGGGCAGGAGCAGCAGTGCGTAACACACGCTTCTTGATTAGACCTGGGTTCGAGCCCGTGCCCACCAAATATGGAGGATGCAGAAAGGTCAGGGAATGACCACCGCATATCCCCAGAGCAATATGGTTTTAGTTGCTAATGCTCCTAAAAACCAAATAACAAACTGGTCAACAGGAGAATGCTGCCATTTAATCTCAGGCTTTGGCATATGTATAAAAGCCTCACGTCCAAATGGAGCAGTCTTAGTTTAAAAGCAAAGGTGTGAGAAACTGTTACCAGGTATGCTGGATTAGAGAAATATAAATTTAGTTGAATATTTTGTTTAATTTTAATTTATTTTTAACAGTTTGTGTAATACACTATTATTTGGAAGTATTGCTTTGTTTTAATGTTTTGTATTGCTTTGTTTTAAACAAACATAAAATTGTTTTAATGTAAATTTAATTTGTCCTCTATTACCCTTAATTATAGTTCATGTATGTTCTGATGATGGGATGCTGAAATTCCACTTTTATAAAATAACTTTGTATTATCCGTATGGTAAAAGAGTAATTCATTACAAAAATTAATTATAGATTGTTAACTTGTAGCACCATTTTCAACTTTATATATTAAATAATGTTGAATTTAAAATAATATAAATAAAAATAACAAGAATAAAATAAAATCCTTACGCCGTCCATCAGCAGTATTTTCTGATTCCAGGACAATATCTGTAAAATGCAAATATGAAGGAATACGATTACCAAACTTACAATTAGAAGACTTTGTTATTGTTGCTATTTTTTCCCATGAAAACATCCTTAAAACTTTAAGATGGATATTTAAATATAACTTGAAACAGGGAAAATCAATAAATATGTTGCCTCTGTTCAAAATTGAACAGAGGCAACATATTTAATAATAGTAATAATAGTTTGCTTACTTTTTTTTGTAGCATACATTCTTCCAGTATATACTATTAATTTTCCAGTACAGTTGATAGTTGAATGAGTCAAAGGGAAAGTTTTCATCAATCACATAATACACGGTGTCTCAAAAATACACGGCATAACTTCAGGAATGAGTTCCTCGTATGTAGACAATAAAAATATTTTATATCAACATAGTTCCAGAAATGCTTGGTTCTCGAGTTATTAACTGGAATGTCTTACCCTCCTGTCTTATCTTACCTCCTTCATCACAAGGTACTGAAAGAATCTGGTGGTTTTCCATTCTGACCATGTACTCAAATCAGGAGCAAGCGGATATGCACTTTATGTACGGTTTGGCAGGCGGCAATGCTCTGGAAGCTGTTCATTTGTACCACGAAAGGTTCCCAGAATGAAAATGTCCATACAGGAAAAGGTTTGAAGGTATCCATCACTGCCTTTGTGAACATGGGACCTTTACACCTCGTGCTGCTGACAGCGGACGACCAAGATCTACGACTCCTGAAGTAGAGAGGTGGACCAACTGCCTGGCCCCCATGCTCACTTGATTTAAACCCACTAGATTTCTTCTTGTGTGGCCATTTAAAGTCATTGGTGTATTCAACTCCTGTAGCTGATGTGGAAACTCTCCGCAATCGAATTGTGGCAGGTTGTGAGACAATACGAAACTTTCCAGGAATTTTGTATCATCTTTGTGAGTCCATGAGACATCGATGTGAGGCCTGTATTCAGGCAGAAGGTGGACATTTTGAACAATTACCATAAGGTGATGTGAACAGTTAAGTGTCATAGACAGACCTTCAAAACTCGGAAACCAAGCATTTCCGGAACTATTTTGACATAAAATAGTTTTATTGTCTACATATGAGGAATTCATTCCTGAAGTTATGCCGTGTATTTTTGAAACACCCTGTATAACCCAGAAATATTCTATGGCATCTACAGCTATTGAGATCCAATGGCTGTAAACTCCATGAAAAATAGTATCATTCAAATATTTGTGAAAGCATACTTTGTGCAATAGATAGTAGCAGTAACATCCTAAAAGCATCTATGATTATCTGGGAAAAAGGTAGCATATGGTGGGGTGCTACGTGGCCTTCTATTATGACATGGGTTGCCTGTCTGTGGACACACTGAATGGAAAATTTTGGTGAAACTAAAGCAGTTGCCCTTGACATTTCAAAGGCTTTTGACCTTGTTTGGCATAATTAAGCTTTTAAATAAGCTTATGATTTGTAAACTGTTTTTATTATTTTTTTTTTGTAATTGGATATCCAATTTTCTCTCTGATTGCTCACTGCAGGTCATGGTAGATGACACTGTCTTCTAACTTCTTCACTAATGCTAGTGTTTCCCAAGTTCTTTCTCCCACGCTTTTCCTCTTGTATATTAAATTTACTTCTTCCATCGAGTGGAAATCCTATACATAGTTTTGCAGATGATTGCACATTACATTCCACCTACATAAAAAAGGCACCTGCGGTGAATGGGATCTATCCAATTATATTAAGGGAGGCAGCAAAGGAGGTAAGCAAACCTTAGCCATAATTATGAGAGCATCCTTGGATTCAGGAGATTCTATGGACGGAAGATGTGTGAATGTATCCCCAATTCATAAAGGGGGATCAACAGGCGATGTAATTCAGACCTGTTAGCTTAATGTCTGTCCTAGGGAAAATAATGGAATCACTGATTAAAGAAGTAATGCAGGACCATCTGGACAGGCATGCATTTATACTGTAATTACAGCATGGGTTTGTGAAGGGGCAGTCTTTTGTAACCAATCGGATAGGTTACTATGATGCAGTGACCAAGAAACTGGATGCAAAAAATAATTTTGACATCATATATAATAATAAATATTTTGTTTATACTCCAGGACGACAACCAAATCAGTAGAGTTTTTACAATAAATCGTCAATACAAATATTTATCGTATTCAGTAGTCACGGGCTTGAACTCCAGTCCACTCAAGGAATGTGTACTATGCACTCTCGCTCCTGACCACTCGGCTATGTCAAGCCTATATTTTGATTTCAGGAAGGTTTTTGATACTAGCACATGAAAACTGGTGTACAAACTGGAGCAATGTAGCATGAAGCAAGTCTGCTATAGATAAAGGGATGGTTAAGTGGAAGAACACAAGAGAGTGGTTATCACTGGGCATTGCTCTTCTTGGACTAATGTTATTAATGAAGTTCTCTAGAGTTCATGTGCTGGGCCCATTGTTGTTTTCAATATTTATCAATGATATTGATGAAGGTATATCAGGCTTAATGTCTAAGTTTGCAGATGATGTCGTTAACCACCCTGTGAACTTAATAACTCACCCTGACGACAGTCATCAGGGTGAGTTACTGCAACAAGATCTAGGAAAATTGGTTTGATGGGCTGAGAAATGGCAGTTGAAGTTTAACATTGACAAATGCAAGGTACTGCATAAGGGTAACAGTAACCCTAGAGTAACTCATCAAATGTGTGTGGTACTACACTCAGGTTAGTGAAGAATGAAAAAGACCTTGGGGTAATTGTGCAATCAGATATGAAATTCTCTGAGCAGTGCAGACATGCTGCCAGGACAGTTCATGGGGTTTTGTCAATGATATATAGAGAAACTTTGCCAGCAGTTATAAGGACATGATTATCCCTTGGTTAATCCCATGGTTAGGCTGCATCTTGAGTACCATATACAGGTCTGGGGGCCTCAATTTAGGAATGATGTAGATCTGCTGGAATGGGTGTATTGAAGGGCAAGTAGACTGGTGAAGGGAACAAAAGGGTACTCTTACCTAGAAAGACTTCAGTTCTGCAAATTGCAGCATCCCGAGACTAGGCGCATGCAGGGAGATCAGGGAGGTATTTAAAGCCTCGAATGGATTGAGTAAGCTGAATGTTAATGGCATTCTTCCATTTGCTGAGACTACACACATGAGGGGACATAAATTCAAGTTGGGGGAAGGACAGTTGCATGATAGATGTGTGGAAGTTTTCCTTCAGGCAGTTGATTGTTGGAACAGGCTTCCATCTGTTGTGAAAGTGAATGGTTGAATAAATTCAAGGAAGAACTAAAATTCTTGGTAGGTATGGATGGGTGAACTGTGTTGGTTTTCTTTTGGGCAATGATATATAAACTTGTTTTCTTGCATCATTTGCCACTACTACTACCTTCCAGTTTGAGAAACCTTGCCTTGCACAAACAGTTCCACTTCTTGAATTTCCATTATGAATTCCTGAAATGCTGATCAACAGGTAATTCTCCAGTGGGACAAAGATAACTTAGTTAATTTCAATTCTTGTAAAACTCTGTCCTGTCTTATATCTTGCAAAAAAGGATTCTTCTGCTCCTATTAGCATTAGTAGAGGCATACGATGCAAGCTTATGCAGCATCAGCCAAAAAAAACAATTCCACTTCACCCCTCTGTTCGTTCGAAATACCTGTCCAGCTGAGCCTTAAATTTATTTAGGCTATCAACTTCCACAACAAGGGATGGGAGTCTATTCAACCAACCAACTATCCGCTGGCTAAAGGGAAATTTCTGCACATCTATCCTACATCTGTCTTTCCTCAATTTGAATTTATGCCCTCTCAGGTGATTATTCTGAGCAAGAGGAAGACTCCCATCAGCATTGCGCATGCTCAAACCATTCAAGGCTTTATACACCTCGCCGGTGCCTAGTCTCCAGACACCATAATTTGTAAAACTTAAGCCTTTCTTCGTATGAGCAACCCTTAGTTCCATTCACTAATCTTGTTGCCCTTCTCTGTACTCATTCCAGCAGCTCTACATCCTTCTTGAAATGAGGCCTCCAGACCTGTATACAGTACTCAAGGTGTGGCCAGACCATTGCCTTATACAAGGGAATAATCACCTCCTTATCCCTGCTAGAAAAATTCCTGTATATCGTTGACAAGACACCGAGCTACTCTTGCATCCCGTCTGCACTGCTCAGAGAACTTCATTTTTGCCTGCACAATTACTCCCCGGTCCTCTTCATTCTCTAGCACTGTCAGTGTAGTACCACAGAGTTGATATGTTGCTCTAGGGTTGCTGTTTCCCATATGTAGTACTTTACATTTGTCAATGTTAAACTTCATTTGCCACCTCTCAGCCCATCTGTTCAACCTTTCCAGATCCTGTTGCAGCAGAATAGCATCAGTAGTATCCTTAACAACCCTGCCAACCTTTGTATCATCTGCAAACTTGGACATTAAGCTTGATATACCATTATCAATATTATTTATAAATACAGAAAACAATAATGGACCCAACACTGAACCCCGAGGAACTCCACTAATAACATTAGTCCACAGTGAGTAGTGTCCATTGATTACCACTCTGTCTTCTCCCCCTCAACCACCCCTTTATCCATAGCAGCAATTTGCCTCCAATGCCACACTGCTCCAATTTGTGCAGCAGTCTTCCATGTGCAACAGTATCAAAAGCCTTTCTAAGATCCAAATATATAATATCAAAGTTGTTCCCTGCATCCAGTTCTTTTGTGACTGCATCATAGTATCCAATCAAATTGGTCAGGCAAGACTTCCCCTTAACAAAACCATGCTGTGTCTGAGCTATAACTGAAGTCTAGTCTAGATGATCCTGCAGTGCTTCTTTAACCAGCGTCTCCATTAATTTCATGGAACAGAAGTGAAACTCACAGGTCTATAATTACTTGTGTCAGCCTTTCATCCTCCTCTGTGAATTTGGGTCACATTTGCACATCTTCAGTCCATGGGTACCTCCCCTGAGTCCAGGGAAGCTCTCATAATTATGGCTAAGCATTTGCTTACTTCCTTTGCCGTCTCCTTTAATATAACTGAATAAATTCCATCCACCCCAGGTGCCTTTCTTGTGTTTATCTTCAACAATTTCTCCTCCCCTTTACTCTCAGTTATTACAAGATTATTTAGCTTACTGCCAGAGTTGAATACACCTCTGGCATTCCCCCAGAATACTTTCATTAGCTTAAAAATATTGCACAATTTGATGGTGCCCTACAACATCAGAATTTCTTACAAAAATCAGTTGTTTTTTAAATGGCTGTTTGAGGTAATGTTCTATATTAAACACATGCTGAAATGCCATGTGTATTTATTGCTTCCACTGTGGATTTACATTTGTAGTTTTAAGGGTTGTCAGCATATGGCAACAGTCAAGCACAGAATAAAGAATGTTACCAGTAAATTTCTTCTTATCTCTAGCACTCTTTTAGTCAAAGTTATTTGCATTTTCATGGCTCACCCATGTATCAACATTATTTTCATTTGTTTAATCAGATAATGTAATTAATAAATAAAACAACTCTTTCTGTAACTCATAATACTGTTTAACATTTTCTCATCAGGTGTATCCTGTCTGAGAGTGAATTATTTTAAATTATAATGATTAGAGTAAGTTTGATTTACCTGTACATCTAGGTTCTTGATTGCTCCATTCTCCTATGGATAGACATACTCTCACTGGTTCTCCAATCATCTGAAAATCTGGGAGACATCGATATTGTACAATACTTTCATATGTTGTTGTGCCATTTGCTAGAAACCCTTGTCCATTTGCAATAGCACTTGGTGTGCCACAGTCAACCACTAAAAAGAAAGTATTTAGCATATAAGTACTAAAGTAGTAAGATTTATTTATAAAATTTCAGAAAATTTCTAATGATACAGTTATACAGGTTACTGGGGGGGAACAAAAAACACAGAAGGAAAAATTTCATGTTACTGTTTGTGTGAGTTCCTCTTCCTTAAAAAATATTTTAATGTTGTGTTCTTGCAAAGAATTTTGTAACTGCTTTTTCAGAATACTGCTCTAAGTTCTCAGAATTCATTCTTTGGACATATGAAGTTGTGGGAGATAAATATCTTTTATGCAGAAGTGGAACTATTCTGGTCATCTTTTCACTATTTTAAGCCTATAAAAGAGATGGGCCTTTTTATTTGGTAACAGTTCTCTTATAAGTCACCAACTTTTGCTTATCACAAGCTGCAACATGCTACTTTTTTTTTTTACCCTAAATCAGAGAGTGAGCAAGCATGTTAGTTCAACAATAGAAAAACAGTTGATAAATTGATTAAAAAAAAAAAAAAAAGTAGCTTTATGAGACAGTTTGTGGTCATAATTTGTGCTTGCAAAAATATAATGATCAAAATGCAGGCATACGAAAGAAGTGAATTTGGAAATTTTACAGATCTCTGCATTCAGCTTCTATCTGAGAATGTCCAACGATTTTCAAGGAAAAAAAAAACCCAAGAGTAACTTCAACCATGAAGGCTTCTCATTTCATATTAGAGATGACATTGCTGTCTACAGAATTACCTAAAATTGCCAATATTTTTTTATATATTTAAGACTTCATCTTAGAAGTGTTCATTTAAAAACATAAGAGCAAAGGGAAAAAAAAATCAGATATAGAGTACTGATTTGTAAAGTTGTATCTAGAATTAAAAGAAATAAATGGACAAAACAAAGAATGAAAAGTTTGAACTTTAAAATAGATATAGAAAACAAAAGAGACTGATAGAAAACAACTTTAAGAAAGCAGTTAGATAGCAATTAGTTAGAAAGCAGTTAGGCAAACAAATGCCAAACTAGTGATGGGCATAATCAAGAATCATAATCAAAATAATCTACTGTTACCAAGAGCAAAGGGAAGGGTTTTTGCTTTTGTAAAGGTGATTATAATGGTCTCAGACATTTTTAAATTCTATGCAGTGGAACCAACTGATGAAGTTACCAACAGCAAATTCTAAATAGGAAGCATTCAGGAAAGTAACTGCAGGAGCTACCAGGCTTTTTATATCAACTGAAAGATATTGTTCAAGGCTTGGTTCTAAATGGATGTTAGATGTACTGATGAGACTTGTGCCAAAGAAGAAGAATGAATGGTATGCATATAAATTATCAGGTGATATGGAAGCTTACAATAGATATAAATTATTCTGTAATCAAGGCCTAGAGGAGGTTAGGCAAGGTAAGGCAGATTATGAGAAGTCTCTGACAAAGAATGTAAAGTTAAGCAGTAAAGACTTTGTTTGTTTGTTTTGTTATTTGGTTTTTAGGAGCATTAGCAACTAAGGCCATATTTCTCCGGGGATATGCGGTGGTCATTCCCTGACCTTTCTGTATTTGGTGGTCACGGGCTCGAACCCTGGTCTAATCAAGAAGCGTGTGCTACGCACTACTGCTCCTGCCCACCTGGCTACGGAGGTGCCAGTAAAGATTACTTTAATTACATAAATACTAGACGACAAGGTATGAATCACATTTCTCTACCCAACTAGGTATAAATGGTTTAATTGTTGATGATACTGCTCAGGTTGTTGACAAAAAACTGAATAGGCATTTTGCATCTACTTTCTAAGGAATTTTTTCCTAAGGAATTTTTTTAGGGATGGGAATGATAGCTCTGCATTTGCTTCTATCTGATAATGTTCAATGATTTTCAAGAAAAAAACCAAAGAGTAACTTTAACCATGAAGGCTTCTCATCGCATTAGCATTAGTTAGAGGCATTTGATGCAAGAAAGCAAGCTTATGCAGCATCAGCCAAAAAAAAAAATTTTTTTTTTTTTTTTCATATTAGAAAAAAAATCATATTAGAGATGATACTAGCAAATGATTTTTTGATGATAAAGCGGAGGAGAAATTATTGAAAATAAACTTAAAAAAAGGCACCTGGGGTGGAGTGGATCTATCCAATTATATTAAGGGAGGCAAGCAAACCTTTATCCCTGAGTAATCTTGGATTTCAGAGAGGGGTTCCTATGGACTGGAGATGTGAAAATTTATCCTGTATTTTGTATCAAAAAGTGACATGAGTAAGTAAATAAATGTTAGCTTGACTTCTGTTCTAAGGAATATAATGGAATCACTGGTTAAAGAAATAATGCATCACCATATAGACAGGAATGCAGTTATAATTCAATCACAGCATGAATTTAAGAGGCAGTTTTATTTGACTAATCTGGTTGGATACAGTGATGCAGTAACAAAAGAACTGGTTGCAAAAAATAATTTATAATTTTGATATGTATTTAAGATTTCAGAAGGGCTTTTGATACTGTTGCACACAAAAGATTGCTGTACAGACTGGAGCAGGGTGGCAGTAAGTGTATGTTGCTGTTATGGATAAATGGATGGTTGAGTGGGAGAAGACAGAGTGGTTGTCAATGGGCACTGCTTTTCTTGGACAAAATTTATTAGTGGAATCCCATAGGATTCAGTGCTGGGCCTGTTGTTGTTTCATGATTTATTAATGATATTGATAATCAGTGTATGTCATGGCAACAGTATCTAGTAAAATTAGGCAAATGGGCTGAGAAGTGACTTATAGTTTAACACTGACAAATTCAAGATATTTCATATGTGGAGCAATAATCCCAGATTAACATACCAACTGTATGGTATTACACACTCAGGATAGTGGAGAATGAAAAAGAACTGGGATAACTGTGCATTCAAATATGTAATTTATGAGCAGTGAAGAACATCTCATGGGGTTTTGTGGATGTTATACTGCAATTTTGTTAGCAGGGATAACGAATTAATCATCCATTATATAAAGCAATGGTTAGGTAACATCTTGAGTACTGACATAGGTCTGGAAGGATGTGGATCTCTTGGAATAGGTGAACAGAGAACAGCAGTGAGACTAGTGAGAGGACCAAAAGGGTGTTCTTACCTAGAAAGGCTTCAGTTCTGCAAATTGCAGCATTTGGAGAGTAGGCACCTGCGAGGTGATCAGATTGAGGTGTTTAAGACTTTGAATGGCTTGGCAAACTTAATGCATGAAATCCTTCATGTTGCTGAGATTATGTGCATGAGGGGATGAGAGTTCACATTAGCATTAGTAGAGGCATATGATGCAAGAAAGCAAGTTTATGCAGCATCAGCCAAAAAAAAAAAAAAAAAAAAAACCACTTCCATTTCACCCCTCCATTTGCTCGAAATACCTGTCAAGCTGAGCCTTAAATTTATTTAAGCTATCAACTTTTACAACAAGGGATGGAAGTCTGTTCCACCAACCAACCACCTGCTGGCTAAAGGCAAATTTCCACACATCTATCCTACATCTGTCTTTCCTCAATCTGAATTTATGCCCTCTCAGGTGATTATTCTTAACAAGAGGAAGAATCCCATCGGTATTGAGCATGCTCAAACCATTCAAGGCTTTATACACCTCTTTCAGATCACCTTGCAAGTGCCTAGTCTCCAGACACTGTAATTTTCAAAACTTAACCCTTTCTTCGTACGTGCAACCCTTTGTTCCATTCACTAATCTTGTTGCCCTTCTCTGTACTTGTTCCAGCAGCTCTACATCCTTCTTGAAATGAGGCCTCCAGACCTGTATACAGTACTCAAGGTGTGGCCTGACCATTGCCTTATACAAGGGAATAATCACCTCCTTATCCCTGCTAGAAAAATACCTGTATATCATTGACAAGACACCATGAGCTACCCTTGCAGCCCATCTGCATTGCTCAGAGAACTTCATATCTGCCTGCACAATTACCCCCCGGGTCCTTTTCATTCTCTACCACAGTCAGTGTAGTACCACAGATATATGATATCAAAGTTATTCTTTGCATCCGGTATTCCTTTGTGACTACATCATAGTATCAAATCAAATTAGTCAGACAAGACTTCCTCTTAGCAAACCCATGCTGTGTCCGAGCTATAACTGAAATCTTGTCTAGATGATTCTGCAATGCTTCTTTAACCAGTGCCTCCATTAATTTTCCTGGAACAGAAGTTAAACTAACATGTCTGTAATTATGTGTGTCTCCCTTTGATCCTCCTTTGTGGATTGGGGTCACATTTGCACATCTTCAGTCCATGGGTACCTCCCCTGAGTCCAGGGAAGCTCTCATAATTATGGCTAAGCATTTGCTTACTTCCTTTGCTGCCTCCTTTAATATAACTGAATAAATTCCATCCACCCCAGGTGCCTTTCTTGTGTTTATCTTCAACAATTTCTCCTCCCCTTTACTCTCAGTTATTACAAGATTATCTAGCTTACTGCCAGAGTTGAATACACCTCTGGCATTCCCCTCGCTGAATAGCTCCTCATGTGTGAATGTCGATACAAAATATTCATTTAGTTTGTTAGCTACCTGAGCAGGATCATCAACAGTTCAACTATCGATATCAAGTGGACCAATCTGATTCATCCCCTTCCTTCTAGACTTTGCATAAGTAAAGAACTCTTTGCTGTTTTTCTTTGCATCCTTTGCCAAAGATTTCTCGTCATCTGCCTTTGATTGCCTAACTTCCTTTGTAACTTGGTTATAGACCAGCTTATATCTATCATAGGCTTCTGTGTCACATGTTAATTTATATGTATCCCATGCATTTTGCTTCAAGGCCATATGTCTCATTAGTTCAACTGACATCCATTTAGGCCTAAACCTTGAACAATATTTCTTAGTTGGTATGTAAAGCCTAGTAGCTTCCAAGATAAGTTCTTTTTGAATGCTTCCTGCTTCCCATTTTGAATTTGCTGTTGGTAACATCATCAGTTGGTCCCACTGTATAGAATTTAAATACTGTCTCAGACCATCGTAGTCAACTTTATGAAAGCAAAACCCTTCCCTTTACCCCAGATGGTAGTTTTCTCTTTGAGTGAATACCACTTCAGCACACTGTGATCACTGCCACCTAGTGGTTTCTTTATCTGCAGATTCTTAATGCATGAAGAATCACTACTGATAATCAGATCAAGAGTATTACTCCCTCTAATTGCCTAGATGTAGAAAACAATCATCCAATAAATCCACAAAAGCCTTACTAGTGTGCAAGTGACCAACCCACAAATTCCAGTCAATATCTGGGAAATTAAAATCCCCAATTATAAGACTCTCTGATTTACTGGCCCACTCTTTCCCTGTACAGTTTCTTATTATACTCATCAGAGTCATTAGGCCTATAGCACACTCCTACTCTCAGTTTTTATCTCCCAGTGCTTATGTCACACCAAACTGACTCGACACTGCACTGTCCAGTGATGTCGACTGGCTTCAGTTCCTTGGATTTTTTTTTTTTTTTTTTAACTAATAGCATAACCCCTCCTCCCTTCCTATCCTGTCTATCCTTTCTGTAAACATTGTACTCCCCAAATTCCAGTTCTGCATTCCTTATATGTGTGACACCACGTCTCTGAAATCCCAACAATATCTGCCTTTGATGTTTTGAGCAATACCTCAAATTCATCAAATTTATTTACCAAACTCCTAGCATTGGTGTACATGCAAGTATACATGCACCTGTTCCTATTCTTAGCTACCCTAACACAACCCATGTGTTTACTTGTACCGCAATGACTCCCAGCAGTCTCTGAAACATCCTGCATCTTGTTTTCCAGGCTGCTGTTCATTCCAATAGAAGCAGTGCAAGAACCTCTGCCAGTGGCTACTGTTAGTCTATTAGTCCTTGTATTCCCCCAAGCTAGCAGTTTTCCGACCCACCTAACACTTCCTCGATAGCATCAGCAAATATTCTTGCACCCTTTCTATTTAAGTGTATCCCATCCCTGTAGAAGCAGTCTCTCCTGTTAACAAGTACAGACCAGGCTAAAAAAAATTTTACCCCTTGAGCCTTGCAGAATCTTTCCAGAGCCGAATTGATTGACATGGCTCTCATATATACTCCCTCCTATAGTGTCTGGGCAGAATTGCAGACACTTTCAAATTCAACCCTAATTCACGGCTTTTTTTCAACAGTGACCTGTACTTGTGAAGTATTTCTGCTGGTCTCCTACTCTTATTGAGGAAGAGTAGGAAGTTTGGAAAGTAAGAGTAGGAATTTGTAGGAAGAGTAGGAGTAGGAAGCTTGCAGGATAGATGCACAGAAATTTATCTTTAGCTGAGTAGTTGAATGTTGGAACAAGATTTCATTTGATTATTCTTGAGGTGAGTAATTGGAATAAATTCAAGGAGGGACAGGTGATATGGGAAGTGTTAGTTGTTTTTTGGCTGATGCTGTAAAGGCTTGCTTTCTTGCATCATTTGCCACATCTAATACTAATTAATAATTAATTCTATGTAAATTAGTTAATTATGACATCGACAAGAAAACTGAAGAAATGGACAGTGGATGAACTTAATCTGATATGTTATCAAAACTAATCTCTCTCTCTCACACACACACACACACACACACACACACACGCACACACATGCACACACACACACACACACAGTAGAGTGGTAACAGGACGTTATCTTTAGTTTTGATAATGCTGGATCAAATCCTTCCCCTGTCATTTTTTTTTTTTTTTGTCTTCTTCAGTTTTCTTGTCTAATTAATAATCACCTAATTTGCATATAATCAATTATTCACTATGTCAAATATACAGCCCTTAAGGCTTTGTGGCTTCAGTAAAGGGGTTCAGTAGCCAGCTATGGGAAACTTGAACAAAGAGGAAACACGAGAAAAGATATTTGTTTTTTTTCAATGGAAGAGTTAAAAAAAAAAAAAAAAAAAATTAGTTACTGAGGTAGATATAAAAAAAAAGAGACTTTTAAATAAGGGCATAAGAGAAATTTAATAGACCAAAAAAGAAATAAAAATAGAATTACTCCAAAATTGCCAGATCTAATTGGATTATGTGAGGAAGAGATGTGATTCCAGGGGAGATATATGCAACTTTTGCCACAGAAACAGATCTGAAGGGATGTGAGTTTGAATTTACCAAGTAAAGATGTAGTTATGACATTAAATTACATCCATCTTGAGCAGTCTTGGTCCTCCTTGGCTCATATAAAGTACATAAAAAGAATAGCAAAATTTAATAGTGAGTGTAATGTTAATAGTGTTCATAATGCTTAATAGCAGAATTAAAAGATTTGAAAAAAAATGACTACAATGAGAGAAAAAAGAAAACAGATAGCAAGAGGCAGTTGATGGATGGAAATCATGAAGCAGTACTCCAAAGGCTTGGTGTAGTCCTGTTGTTTATTGTGGACTATGGCATGAAAGAATATTGCCAGGACAGAACTCAAGTGTCTGGCTCAATTTAGCAAGAAGAGATAGAAATTGGAGAAGCGAAAATATAATAGCCTGTGGACAGAACAAAGCAGTCTAATGGGGAGGTGGTCCCACTGAGAAGTAAGCTGGTGATTTCCATATCAGTTAGAGTAATTCTGACTTTACAATATTGAGTGAGGATCATTCCTGCAGTTAGACTAAATGCATAGAGGATGGAGGCAGAAAAGTATTCCTGTTTGTAAGGAAAGAAAACGTACCAAGATATAGAGAGAAATTGAAGAGAAGACAATGTGGAGAAATGCAAATCCAGCAGATCTGTCATTAACCAGAATAATAGTTACATAAAAACTACTATATAACCAGGGCTGTAGTGGAGGAGGTATATGCCGTATACCCTGTGGAATTCGATTAATATGCACAGTATACTCTCTGCCTTTCATAATGTTCATAGAGTATACCTTCTGCCAATTTTACGACTACAGCACTGCATATAACTATGGAAGAGAATAGGCTAATATAAGATTGTTTTAAAGGCATTTGAGAATAAATATTAAGGTATATTGTTATCATGGTAGATTATGAAGAATGAATATTAGGGTAGGTATATTGTTGTCAGGGTAGATTATGTAGAATGAATATTAGAGTGGATTTTGTTAGATTGTTATCATTTATTATTTGGATGGATATTGAGATAAAAATTAACACAAAAGATATACATGCTGCCCTACCATTTAATATTTGGACAACTGAATATCTACAAATAACTTTTATTTATGGGAAAACTACAAATAACTTTTATTTATGGGAAAACTAATAATAATGTTTGCTGAAACCTTTAACCTTTATGACAGACTTTAGTCTCTGTGGAACATTCTTCACCAGTTATTTTGTAAATACTCTCTGATATTTTTCACATATCTATTTGGCCTTCAAAGTGGTGATCAGTTCAGTTTTATTTTTTGAGCAGTCTCCCTCTTCACATGTACCCAATAATCCAATTCATCCCAGAGGTCTGGCCAGCCTGGAGCCCTGACTGCTGGCTCAAGCTGGCTATTCAAAGTTTTCAGCATTCATGTTCTCAAACCAGTATATCACAACACAAGCAGTATGTCATGCTGATAAAGATATGGGCCTTCCCTGATGAGCTTTCACAACATTGAAATGAAATTTTTTTTGGCGCATACTGTATAAGTTTACTTTCTTCCATCATATGCCTCTACTAATGCTAATGCTAACATAGGCAATGTATTGTCCAGGACATATAGATAGACCACCTCAGCATTTGTAGTTTTGTCCAAAATAACTAATGGTTCCCAGGCTAAAACATGAAAAACAACCCCAGACCATCATGCTGCCTCCACCAAACCACTATTTGGACAATAGAGTCCAAGAATGGTGGGTGCCCGCCCACCTTACACCAAGCTAGACAGCATCTGGCATTAGCCAGGGTGATTAGTGGCTTGTTGACTGGTAATCCATATCATGCAGCATCCTGCACACTGTACTGGGGTTGAAATGGGTCCCAGTCATCTTGTAGAGGGGACCTGTGCGTGTGTTGTGACAATGTCAACCCGTATTCTGAATGGATGATTCTTTTCAGGGCTCTCCTGTCACATTCTGTTAGCTTCAGAGGATTTTCTGTTATTTTGTTACAGTTTTGGTACCAGTCTTGCTTTTTTATTTGCAGATCACATAGACTTATGGCCTATCAGTGCCATTGAAATGTCATGTGCAGACTGATTGCTTATGTGGCACCCTATTATCATTTGTGCTTGAAATGTTTTACTTCTGTTGATCACTGCATCTTGCATTTACAATTATATTACTGTCTCCATAAAGGTCTATGAGCATATTCATGGTTGTCTGGATAATAATGTTAGGGCAGTGCATATTGGTGATGTTAAAGCTAATGACCTTCAGATTAGCATTATAAGTGTAGGGAGGAGGAGGGAGAGAATAAGTTGAAATAAAAATAATAGTTGAAAAATGTGTTTTTCAAAACATAAATTGAAAACATTATTGAAGTTAGGATTGAATGAAGAAGGTAATTAGAGAGAGGAAAAAAAAAAGAAAGATAATTGAATGAGGAGTGTATCCCATAAGAATTGTGTAATGATGATACTGTAAGATCTTGAAACAAGAATTTTAAATGTACAAATTCTGGTAGGAATTGGGTTGCATTTAATTAGAAAAGATGGTTTATAGAACATTCTATTGATTTGGAGAGTGATTTAAAGAAAATTCCATAATGGAAAATTTGATTAATGTCTGTAAAAGAACTACAGAGTTTAAAACAAGCCCTAATCAAGTTTCATGTAGTATTCATTTAAAATATTTGGAATGAATGGGAAGTAATAACTGTGGAGAAAATAAGGATTATATAATGGAGATAAAGATAAATTTAAAATGAATGTGGAAGGTAAAGTTTAATAAAGAAAGTAATTAAAGTAAAAAAAAAAACTAAACTGAATGATAACTATGCTCCATAAGCATTAAGTATTGTGTGATGAAAGTTTGAGACTGAATTTAAATATATAAATTTCAATTGTTAAAAACAAATATATAGGTTTTTTGAATTGAGTAACACTGATTAAGGGGTGGTTTGTAAACTGAAATGTTATATAAAGCAAAAGCAAATTTTTAGAATATTAATGATAGTTACATATATAGATTGCCATTTAAGTTAATATAATGATATAATAGATTAGTGAGAGATCAAGAAAATAATCTACTTTCATAGTGCAGAAGTTAAGTGGATGAATGAAAGTGACAGTATAATAGATTTAAAGATAAAGAGGGAGTAAGTGAAGTTAGAAGGTTGATGGATATTCTTTACTGTGTGTAGTATAATCCTGATATGTCTGTATAAGCCTTATATATCTGTATATGTGTAAATGAATTGTGTAATAAATGTTTTGGTTTGCTCTATTTTGTATTTGCCTCATTTGTTCATGAGAAACTCACATTTAGTCCAATATATGTATATAGACAATTACTTCCAGTTTTTAGATCAGAGAGAACAAGCACTCAGATAGCCTATGGGCCTTAGTGCTTTCAAGGAAGCTGTTGTTGCAAAAGTTTACAATAATTGTTCAAGAATGATACTAAATTTGACAAAAAATAATATAAATAAAAAAATAATCCTCACATACAAATAGCATCATTAAAAGGTGACTCTGTCGTGTCTTTTTTTCATAGGTTTAGAATAGTAAAAAAAAAAAAAGGAACAGGTCAGTTCCCTGTATGAGATAAAGTTAGTGGAAATACTAAATAACTGGAATAAATCTTGATTTAGTTCAGTAAACTGGGCACTATCTTCTCCTATATGTTTGGTGGACAAGATTTTGAATGCCATAAATAAAATTTGTGGACTTTATAATTTATAATATATTTAGCATTAGTAGAGGCATATGATCCAAGAAAGCCAGCTTATATAGCATCAGCCAAAAAAAAAAAAAAAAACTCTTCTCATTTCACCTATCCATTCACCCCAAATGCTTGTCTAGTTCTGCCTTGAAATTGTTTGTTTTCAATTTCCACTACGACAGATGGAAGTTTGTTCCAACTATCAAGCACCCGCTGGCTAAAGGCAAATTTCCACATATCTATTCTACAATTGTCTAACCTCAATTTGAATTTATGTCCCCTCAGGTGAGTAATCCACCCAAGAGAAAGAATCCCATCAACATTCAGCTTGCTCAAACCATTCAAGGCCTTATACACCTCAATTAGATCACCTCACAGGTGCCTAGTCTCCAGATGCTGCAATTTGCAGAACCTAAGTCTTTCTTGGTAACAGCAACCCTTTGTTCCATTCACCAATCTCATTGCCCTTCTCTGTACTTGTTCCAGCAGCTCTACATCCTTCCTAAAATGAGACCTCTAGACCTGCATGCAGTACTCAAGGTGGGCTTGAGCATTGCCTTATACAAGGGGACAATCACCCCCTTATCCCTGCTAGCAAAATTCCTGTATATCATTTGACAAGACACCATGAGCTACTCTTGCAGCCTTTTTTCACTGCTCAGAAAACTTCATATTTGATGGCACAATTACCCCCAGGTTCTTTTCATTGTCTACTACCCTGAGTGTAGTACCACACAGTTGGTACATTACTGTGGGGTTACTGCTACCCATATGCAGTACTTTACATTTGTCAATGATAAACTTCAGTTGCCACCTCTCAGCCCATCTGCTCAACCTTTCTAGATCCTGTTGTAGTAGTATACTATCATTACTGTCATTAACAACCCTGCCAACTTTTGTATTGTCTGCAAACTTAAAACATTAACCCTGATATACCTTCACCAATATCATTGATAAATACAGAAAACAACACTGGGCCCAACACTGAACCCTGAGGGACTCCACTAATAACATTAGTCCATGAAGAGCAGTGTCCATTGATTACCACTCTCCATCTCCCACTCAACCATTCTTTTATTCGTTGTAGCAAGTTGTCTTAATGCCATACTGTTCCGCTTTGTACAGTAGTCTTCAATGTGCAACAGTATCAAAAACTCCTAAAATCCAAGTATATGATATCAAAATTATTTTTTGCATCCAGTTCCTTTGTGACCACATCATAGTATCCAATCAAATTTGTTAGCCAAGACTTCCCTTTAACAAATTCATGATGTCTGAACTGTAACTGCAGTCTTGTGTAGATGATCCTGCAGTGATTCTTTAACCATTGCATCCATTGTTTTCCCTGGAACAGAAATCAAACTAACAAGTCTTAGCTAATTTATAGAGCTTCTTAATGTACCGTTATGTAATTGACTTAATACTATTTAGCCACAATCAAAAACCAAGTTCTCCAACCTTTTTCTTCAGGTATTAAGCTCTACATGTGGTATGCAGACGATGTGTTATTAATAGAAAACAGAGTCACCATTGATAATCTTTTTAATAAGTTCAATACAATACACAAAAGATTAAAATATACCCTTGAAATAGAAACTGACAAAATCAACTTCCTTAACCTCCCAATATATAAAATGGGCACCAGGCTAGGAACCAAAATTTATAGAAAAGACACATACACAGGAAAATATTTTCATTTTCAATCGCATCATCCACTCAGTACAAAAAAAGTCCGTTCTCTACAATCAATCTACAACGCCATTAAGTTTGGTTCTTCACAGGACGATTTATCGACCAAACTACAATATCTTGCAAAGAAATTCATAGCTTGGAAATACCCTTCACATTGAATTCAACACACAATTTCTGTTGCAAGAAATAATGTCAATAACCCACATAATCATAGCACCAACCAGAACAACAAACAAAACACACGCATTGTCCTCCCCTATCACAGCAGACTTGCCAGACAGCTTCTCCAAGTGTTTACCAATATAGACAAATTTAATATTTTCTTCATATAATAAATTAGGGACCATGTTTAATACATATAAAGAGACACATGAATATCCAATAAGTGACATCAGCAACATTATATATTTAATTAAATGTCAATCTGGCTGTAACGCATGCTACATCAGGGGCACTACCGCAAAATATGGCACCACAAAAACTTCCAATACACGTGCTTATTACCACCATAATAGCTTCAGAAATAATCAAGCCGGCACTGAACTTACACAACATGTGCATTCTCACAATCACAATCCCCTAATTGATTCAGCCATCGCAATTATTAAATTAGGATCTAGTTACAAAATCTTCCAACACGAGACGCTTGTCATAGAATGGTGTCACCAAAACACTAAATTTAATGTTCTAAACACGAAACTTCCAACCAACTTTTCACCAATCTGGAACCTTACGCACGTAAAGTTCCTGCATGTCTCAAAATACATTGTGGGAACATAGGAATTCTTTAAATACATAATTCCTTTTCTCCTATCATTGCCAACTGAAGACTATTTTCACGAAAGTCACTCATTATGATTATTGGCTTCATTTTGTTCTCATTAATATTTTATAAATGACAACCAGGGATGAGGTACTGCACTTCTTCCTTGAGCAAACTTTAATTACAGGTTTTTGACAATTCTGTCTTCATTTATTTTAACTTATTTTACACTTCATTTAATTCATTTCCACTTCAATACCATGTAACTAAGCAGATCAATTAAGGTGAGTACTGTCAATTAAGCTCTTATTGCTATTATTTTTATTAACTTACAGGTCTGTAATTACTCATGTCACCCTTTATTCCCCCCTTTGTGAATTGGGGACACATTTGGACATCTGAGTCCAAGGAAGCTTTCATACTTATGGTTAAGGGTTTGCTTACTTCTTGCCAGGTGGGCAGGAGTGGCAGTGCATAGCACACACTTCTTGATTAGACGGGGTTCGAGCCCGTGACCACCAAATACGGAGGATGCGTAAAGGTCAGGGAATGACCACCGCATATCCTCGGAGTAATATGGCCTTAGTTGCTAATGCTCCTAAAAACAAAATAACAACAACAACAGCTTACTTCTTTTACTGTCTCCTTTAATATAACTAGAAAGATCCCATTGACCCCCAGGTTCCTTCTTTATGTTCAATTTCAACATTTTCTCCTCCACTTTTCTCTCAGTTATTACAAAATCATTTAGCTCCCTGCTAGAGTTGGATAAGCTTCTGGCCTCCATTTCCCTACAGACATTCCTCATGTGCGAATGTATATGCAAAATACTCATTCAGTTTGTCAGCTAACTCAGCAGGTTCATCAACAACCAACTCTCTGATATCAAGTGGACCAATCACATTCATCCCCTTCCTTCTAGAGTTTACATACGTAAAGAAGTCTTTGCTGTTTTTCTTTGCATCCTTTGACAAAGATTTCTCACACCTGATAATTTATATGCATCCTATGCATTTTTTCTTCTCTGCCATGAGTCTCATTAGTTCATCTGTCATCCACTTAGGCCTAAACCCTGAACAGTATTTCTTAGTTGGGACAAAAAGCCTAGTAGCTTCCAAGATTACTTCCTTGAATGCTTCCCATTTAGAATTTGCTGTTGTAACATCGTCAGTTGATTCCATTGTATAGAATTAAAAACTGTTTGAGACGACTGTAGTCACCTTTACAACAACAAATATCCTTCCCTTTACCCCTGATGATAGTTACATCTGTAAGTGAATCCTACATCAGTACACTGATCACTGCCACCTAATGGTTCCTTTATATGCAGATTCATAATGCATGACGAATCACTGCTGATAATCAGATCAAGAGTATTACTCCCTCTCGTTTCCTCTCAAACATGCTGCTGTAGAAAACAATCGTCGAATAAATCCACAAAAGCCTTACTAGTGTGTGAGTGACCAACCCAGAAGTTCCAGTCAATATATGGGAAGTTAAAATCCCCCATTATAAGACCATCCGATTTACTTGCTCACTCTATTTCTCTGTACAGTTGTTCATTGTATTCATCAGAATCATTAGGCCTATAACCAGGGGCGGGCCGTCCCAAGGGTTCAAGGAGTGCATTGCACCCAGGCACCAACATTTGAGGGGTGACTGAAAACATGAAACTTTCATACACATATGAAGAAAATTTCAGGGGGGGGCAGAAAATTTCAATTGGCACCTGGGCGACAAATTGTGACTGGCATCCGTGTGCAACATACCTTTGGAATGTCCCTGCCTATAACACACTCCTACTGTCATTTTTGCTTTCCTGGTGCTTATCTCACACGAAAAATGGCTCAACATTGCACTATCCACCCATGTCAGCTGGATGCACTTCCTTAGATTTTGTTTCTTAACTAACAGCATGATCCCTCCTCCCTTTCTATCCTTTGTATTCCCCAAATTCCAATTCTGTATTCCTTATCTCTGTGTGACACCACATCTCTGACATTCCAACAATATCTGCCTTCAATGTCTTCACATACACCTCAAATTCATAAAATTTATTTACTGTACTCCTCGCAATGCTGTACATGCAGTGCTGTAATTGTAAAATTAGCAGAAGGTATACTCTTTGAATGTTACGTATGTAGAGAGTATACCATGCTTATTAATCAAATTTCCAAATACCCGTGTGTGTGTGTGTGTGTGTGTGTGTGTGTGTATTTTTTTTTTTTTTTTTAATTATCATACTACTTTACTTTTTTATATATACACATATCTAGAAGGTATACACTATTCACCTAAAAAAAAAAAAAATCCAGAGGGTATACAGCATATACTCTCATCTACAGCCCTGTGTACATGCAAGTATACATGCACTCATTCTTACTCTTATTTATCCTAACACAGCCCATGTATTTACCTGTTCCATAACCCCCAGGAGTCCTGGAAATCCACAGCATCTTGCTTTCCAGGCTGCTGCTTATTCCAATAGAAGCAGTACAAGAATCACTTTCACCTCTGCCTGCAGTTACTGTTAATCTATTGGTCTGTGAATCCCCCCCCCCCAAGCTAGCAGTTTTCTGACCTACCTAACACTGCCTCGATAGCATCAGCAAATATTGTAAATGCACTGCTTTTAAACAGATGACATCATAGAAAGGCTATTCTGTTATTTGTTCAAATTTACTTGTCTTTCATTGGTTAACAAGGCATCTCAGTTAGCACATCCGTAATGATTTTTGAATGCAAGAAATTCTTGTTCATCTTTGTTGTATTCCTAGAACTGCAGCGAATGATGAACATTGGGGCCAGTCAATCTCCATAATAACATGTATTGCACAAAAGATATATTCCAAAGGCAAAATAAAAAAAGTGCTTAAGGAGAGCATAGAGAGCATTAATCAAAAAAAGGGAAAAAAAGGACATCACACATGAAATAATTGTGCTGTTTTTGTGGGGATTAGCAAAAATGTTTGCATTGTTCTGTTCATGTGAATCATGTAGATACTGAACACATTTAGTCAAAGTGCCCCACAGTTCTTATGAGCCAGGTGGGTAAAGTGCCTGCCTGGCAACCCAAAAGTCGCGGGTTCGAATCCCGCCTCGAGCTTGGATCAAAGTACTGCAAAAACCTTGGGAGGTGCATTATGGCCACAGAAGCCGATGCGCCAACAACTTACAAAAAAAAAAAAAAAAAAAAGTTCTTATGAGGACCCTGTAGAAAAGAAGACAATCGAGAAAAAACCAAAGTTTTGCATGATACAACGGACCAAAACACGGCCAGATTTTTAGCTTAATATATACCAAAAATAAAAGGCATGATTAGATTTTTTTTATGCCAATAGTCTGTAATAAATAATTTTTTTCCCTATATTCAATTTCCTGGTATCCACATGAAAGATCTATGGGAAATAATGAGGGAATATGCAATCCTCCAAAAGCTAATACCATTTGTGATACTGATGTGTGAAGAATGGAGCACAGTTTGGAACCTCTAAACTGTGCTATAATACCAACAGGATAAATGAAGCAGCCCTCAGGTTAAAGTGCTTATGAATGTCAACCAGGTAGTTGGTGAAAAGCTAGATAATTACAAATTCATTATTTTAAAAAAAATGGAATTAGCAGTGTATTAGATGATAGAAAAAGATGGCTGACAATATAACGAAAGTGAAGATTCACGGGGAAAATGCCAGTGGTGATAATCTCAGCCGATGGCGATTTTCAAGGATTTTATGTAATACAAAGTTTATTTTGTTTTATAATCAAATTTTTTTCAAGTAAATTGCTTAAGGCTGAATGTATGTATTCATTATTTTCTGAAATTTCATTTTTTTTAAATATGGATGTATCTTATGGGAGGGAAATAGTAATATCTGCTCATCTATTCTTGTGAGACCATAATTTTTCACTTCAATTAAAAATAAGTTTTCCTTTAACAATTATTAGAAGGAATATGAAGGAACACTTCTATAATAAAAGCCTAGCTTGTTTTTTATTTTAAAAAAAGAAATATTTTCTAATGAATTTAACCTTCCATTTTTAATTCCAACACTATTATTATATTGTTTACAACCTCCAAAAGTAGATTTAGATTTTCTCCTCATACTACTGTTTCTAGCCTATGTATATTTTCTGAAATACTTAAATATTTAAGTATAAACTAATGATATAGAAATTCCATTTCTATATCATTAGTTTAATTTATAGAGTACCTGGATGGTTTGACTTGAGTGAAGTTACATTATTTGAAATTTAAAGTTTTCTAACCTTAAAAACACTACTCACGTGTGCAGTAAGGTGTCTCGCCACTCCAGTGACCATCTCCTCGACAAATCCGAGTACCATTTCCTACTATTTCATATCCTTCAATGCATCTGTAGTGAACTATACCCTCGACTGTGAAAATAGTTCCATCTATAACTGTCTGGTTATCTCGTCTTTTTGGTTGGCCACATGAAACAACTAGAAGGAAAAGGAATTTTTGAATTAATACTTTAAAGTTTTCATAATCCTAGCTCATTTCACCTTTCACAAGTGAGTTTGGCAAACCATTCATAGTGAATTTTCAGTATTAATGGGCACTGTGGAGCAATTTTTTTTTTTTCTTGGAATTTTGATATTTAAAAAAAAAATGCTGTAAAGTATGTAAAAATATTAAAATTTTTAAAAAAAAATTTTGGCTTTGTCCTGCACTGAAATTTTCAAGATTAAAAAAAAAAAAAAAAACCTAAAAGAAAACTATCCATTAAAATCAACTGTTGCTCTTTTTGATGCAAAAAGGAAACATTTGCTCTACATCTATTTAAGTATCAGTTGATTCAGTTTTATCACCTTCTGGATCTGAATTCCTAAGAAACACTTCAGTTAGGTTTGGGCCTGATTGAAGTCAAAACTGAAATCACCAAGTGCAATCATCCCTTCAGTTTTGAAAGCTATTTTCATGTTGCCATCTATTATGAACTGCAGCAAAAGGCAGAAAAATTAAGACAATTTGCATTTTAATGCTCTTGCTGTTTTTCAACTAACCTTCAAAACATAAAATCTATAGATGTAATCCTAAAGGGGTTCATTTATAAAAATGTTGACCATCATTTATATTTCTAATATCAAATAAATATTTTATTATTAAAAATTTTTTTTGTTTGGAACAATGACTTACCAAGAAACAAGTTATTCTACTGTTCTAAGGTACATTAGCACCAGATCATTCTCAGACCTGGATTTGATAAAAAAAAATTTAAAGCCATTGATCATATTTTAATATTCTTGAATATTGAAAATGGTCTGTTTAATGTGCTTAATATTTAAAGAGAAAATCTTTAGCCATATATACAATGTTTTTTATTTGATATTAGCAAGTGGTATAATTATACTACTGGAGAGAAATTTCAAAATTCCTATTCTAAGTTATAATTTAATATTTCTTAAAGTAAAAAAAAAAAAAAAATTATGCTTTAATAATTACAATCATTTGAAATTTTTTTTTTTTAATTTCTCTTATAATATTCTTTTATCTTGGGATACAAGTTTAGGGTTATAATTTTGTACTGAAATTAAAATTTTATTGAAATTAAATCGAAATCATGACTTAGACCAGAGCAGCAAAGCAAAAGGCTCAGGGCAGAACTGAGGGGGGGGGGGGGCAGTTGCCCTCTCAATCACAGCCTTTTAAAATGCTCTGCTTGCTTGATGTTTGTGGAGCAATCAGATACGGGACATGATATTGCCAAGAGGTCTTTGTGTGTGTGTGTGTGTGCGTGCGCGATGTTAGGAGTGTGAGGAAATCAGGCGACAACTCAGCATTGTTATGGGCCTATATGAGAGCTTGAAGGACAGGGTGGATGCCCTCGAAGGATCTAAATTGAGGGACCCATCAAGCTCTCAGCTTCCCACATCAATGCCAGAGCTTGCACATGATCATCACGCAACACAGCACCAATCCCCAAAGCAGAATGCGCTGGTCCCACAGGAACTAGAAGTTCTTGGTGACTCTATTGTCAGGGAAACGGGGAACATGCTATGTAAAAAGGATAGGTAGAACAGGACCAGGGTATGTCTGCCAGGGGCAAAGGTTGATGACATAGAGGATATCATCTTTTAAGGGCACAAAAGGTGATATTGTTGTACACGTTGGCACTAATGATATTAAGAGTAGGAGACCGGCAGAATTACTTAACAAGTACAGGTTACTGTTGAAAAAAAGCCATGAATTAGGATTGAATTTGAGTGTCTGCAATTCTGCCTAGACATGATAGGAGGGAGTATATGATGAGAGCCTTGTCGATCAATTCAGCCCTGGAAAGATTGTGCAAAGCTCAAGGGGTAGAATTTTTTTTCAGCCTGATCTGTACTTGTTAACAGGAGAGACTGCTTCTACAGGGATGGAATACACTTAAATAGAAAGGGTGCAAGAATATTTGCTGATGCTATCAAGGCAGTGTTAGGTGGGTCGGAAAACTGCTAGCTTTGGGGAATACAAGGACTAATAGACTAACAGTAGCCACTGGCAGAGGTGAAAGTGATTCTTGCACTGCTTCTATTGGAATGAGCAGAAGCCTGGAAAACAAGATGCAGGGTATTTCAGAGACTGCTGGGAGTCATTGCGGTACAAGTAAACACATGGGTTGTTTTAGGGTAACTATGAATAGGAACAGGTGCATGTATACTTATGCTAGGAGTTTGGTAAATAAATTTGATGAATTTGAGGTATTGATCAAAACATAAAAGGCAGATGTTATTGGGATATCAGAGACGTGGTGTCACACAGATATAAGGAATGCAGAACTGGAATTTGGGGAGTACAATGTCTACAGAAAGGATAGGAAGAGAGGAGGAGTTATACTATTAGTTAAGAAACATATAAAATCCAAGGAAGTGAAGCCAGTCGACATTGCTGCACAGTGCAGTGTCGAGTCAGTTTGGTGTGACATAAGTACTGGGAGATCAAAATTGAAAGTAGGAGCGTTTTATAGGCCTAATGACTCTGATGAGTATAATAAGAAACTGTACAGGGAAATAGTGAGTCAGTAATTCAGAGAGTCTTATAATGGGGGATTTTAATTTCCCAGATATTGACTGGAATTTGTGGGTTGGGCACTCACACACTAGTAAGGCTTTTGTGGATTTATTGGATGATCGTTTTCTACATCAGCATGTTCGGGAGGCAACTAGGGGGAGTAATACTCTTGATCTGATTATTAGTAGTGATTCTTCATGCATTAAGAATCTACAGATAAAGGAACGACTAGGTGGCAGTGATCAGTGTGCTGAAGTGAGATTTACCCAAAGAGGTAACTATCATCAAGGGTAAAGGATTTTTGCTTTCGTAAAGGCAACTATGGTGGTCTGAGACAGAATTTAAATTCTATACAGTGAAAATTCTATAACATGGAGTCTTGTCAATGATATATAGGAATTTTGCTAGCAGGGACAGGGAGGTGATTATCCCATTATACAATGTAGTCAGGTCAGACCTAGAGTACTGTGTACAGGTCTGGAGGCCCCATTTTAGGAAGGATGTACAGTTGCTAGAACAAGTACAAAGAAGGGAAACAAGATTGGTGAGGGGAACAAAGGGAAACTCTTACCAAGAAAGGCTCAAGTTCTGAAAATTTCAGCCCCTGGAGAGTAGGCACCTGCAAGGTGATCTGATTGAGGTGTATAAAGCCTTGAATGGGTTGAGCAAGGTGAATGCTGATGGGATTCTTCCTCTTGCTCAGACTAAGAGCCTGAGGGAGCACAGTTTCATATAGAGGAAAGATAGTTGTAGAATTGATGTGCGGAAATTTGCCTTTAGCCAGCGGGTGGTTGATTGGTGGAACAGGCTTCCTTATTTTGCTGTGGAGGCTAATAGCCTAAATAAATTTAAGGCTGAGCTGGAGAGGCATTTAGAACTAATGTGAGGGGTGAAATGGAAGGGTTTTTTTTTTTTTTTCCCCTTTGGCTGATGCTGCATAAGCTTGCTTTCTTGCATCGTATGCCTCTACTAATGCTAATAATAATTGTATAACTGCACAGCACAACCTATTGTTGAGACTTGCACAAGAATCCTATATCATTATACTTGTCGAGTATCACTCCCTAAATGTAGGAAGTGGTACTCAACAGGCTATTTATGATTTTTAACAAATTTTATTTTCTAAATTCACGTTGATGGTACCATGTGAGTGTTTCACATTATTTATTGTATTCCAGTGTAATGATATTGCTTTTCATTCATTTCTATTCCATTACAGAAAAAATTAATATTAGAACACTAGATTCCTTTTGTTATCACTGTAAAATTCATAACATGCGAAGCGTGAATAAAATGAAATTGGATGTCTAAATGAATATAAAATGCTGCCAGTGCTGTAAATTTAAGAATTGGTAGTAATGACAACTGTGCATATTGACCATCCTGTATGCAGAGGGAGTGACACCTAGCAGCAGAGATTATATGGCATGCAGTGATGGACGTGTCCACCAGTGCAATGCAGTCTATTCAGTTTTCTATGGGAGGGGCTCTCTCTCTCTCTATAGCAGAAATGACAAACTCGCACAGTTGTCACAAGAGAAAATGATGTATTGGAAGATCAGTGTATAGCAATTAAGGATGTATCCAGGAAGCTGGATATCAGTTATGGGCCTGCCTGCATTACTATAAGACTGAAAAATGATCTGGCAGGAAGTCAACCCTACATGAATGACTAAATCCAGCAATGGTGCCAACTGTAAGCATATTACTTTTATGAGCAATGTAAAAAATCCTTTTTAAGAAGCTCAATGCCTTCAGGTGTTGTCTCCATATTTGGATACAATACTCCAAGTGTGGTTTTACTATTTCCTTGTGCAGTGGGGTTATATACTGAATATGTTTTGGCTTGAACTCCCATGTCTTAGGTGTTTTTGATGACTCTGTAGAATAAGGGATATATATATATATATATATATATATATATATATATTTTTTTTTTTTATGAAACCCCCAAACACGAAAGGTATCAAAACATATAGCACTTAGTACCGTGCATGGGTTAAAGGAAAAGTATGGGGGGGGGGGGATGCTGGAAACTTTGCTCTAGAGACTAAACATGGGTTTCACCACTTCAAGCCTCCAATAAGCAAAGTGGTGGTATTTCACCGGTTGATGAAAGTCATCTACCACATGAAATGTGGAATAAAGAATATACAAAGAAGAATCAAGAAATGTTTCCAAAAAAAAAAAAAATTTATGAAATCTCTTGTAAATATATATTTCATGAAAGCTAAGTGAAAAACTGCATTATATTTTAGATAAAATTACCATCTATTTCTGTAAATAACATTTTTACCTTTACATATTGGTTCTTTGCTGCTCCATGTGCCATTCTCCAAACATAATCGCCTAAGAGGACCATTTAATTCGAAGTTTGCATCACACTGATATTCTACTTGACTGCCATAATATGTGGAATTGTTAGGCAGTAACCAGTGACCATGAGGTACAGGAAATGGCAGCCCACAGTCAATATCTGAAACACAGTATGTATGAACTTCAGGATAAAGTAAAATAAAAACAATAATGAAATTTCAATATGTGTGTTTGGGAGAGAATATAGTGTGAGTCGCATATATGGTAATACAAGTTTTTCTCCAAAACCAATAGAGCTTGTCTGTAGTGCTTATCAAAGATAAAAAAAAATCTTTGATGATCACTACAAATTAAAGTTCACTCAGACATGAAACAACCTTTAATTTCTTATAAATAAGAACTTTTGCACTTTCAAATAACAAGTTATAGGGTGGTACACAAAATTTTTTTATGATATAAAGGGAAAACTCTTATCCAGTTAAGATTTCTTAAAAAATCGTGAAAGATTTTTGTTATCTGTTATCTTGGCAGAATTATCTGTGCTCATGTACGATGCTTATTACCAATGATGAGCTACTTGCTAACCACTTGCTTGCAGTTGTAGTGTTATCAAGTCCAAAACACCAACAGTTCTATCATTATGAAATTATGATAAAGATCTGAATGGATCTTTTGAATGAATGGACCAATCTGATTGGAAGCATTCTTTTAAAGTTTGAGACATTCTAAAGTGTGATTTCATTCTAGTTTCAAATCACCTGCTGTAAAGCTGAAACTCTATTTATCTGCATGGGATTCAGATGGGTAAAAAATTGGCAAGGGGCATTTTTATCCCCACATTTATTTTTGTTATTTTGCTTTAACTTCAATTAAGATTTATTCTGTTCACTCTGGAATAACTCACAGTTCTTTCCAAGGTAATTTTTTGCCAGTTTGTCTATTAAAAAATAGCAAGAACTATATTGAATAGGATGAAAATATTTATAAAGTTTACAATATCTTGTATATGATTTCATATGATTGCTAATGGATTAAATGCCATGTGTCTTTGAAATGGCTCTGAATATTGACAGTCATGAACCTCAGCTACTCTTCTACAATTATTTGTACATTCAACTTACACTAAACACTACAAGCATTTCAGTATCCATCAAAACCAGCCTTATGGGACTTTTGACTAGTTTACTAAACACTCTTGGATAACTAACTGATATTATCACTCAATGTCAGTGAATGAAAATAATGGTAAACAGAAGAAAATATCACAGGGGAATGATAAACTATAAATGTGAAATATAGTAAGTTAAAAGAAATTTCCCAAAAAAAAAAAAAAAAAAAAGTCTGTATTGCTTATATATGCAAAACTTGCAATACACAAAGAAATATGGGGTTCTGCCATTGATATAGAGGAACTTTGTCAGCAGAGACAAAGAAGTGATTATCCCATTGTATAAGGAGATGGTTAGGCCAAATCTGGAATACTGTATACAGGTTTGGAAATCCCATTTTAGGAAAGATATAGATCTATTGGAAAGGGTGCAGAGAAATAATAAGATTAGCTGGGGACACAAAAGGGGTATCCTTACCAAGAAAGACTGGGTTCTGTAAATTACAGTGTCTGGAAACCAATCATGTATGAGGTTATTTTGTTGGTGCTATATAAGCTTTACTTCCTTGTTCAGGTGCCTTTGTATCCATGCAGGCCACCATTTTTCACAACACTACATGTGCATGTGCAATTTTTTTGTTCTTATAATGATTTTATAAATTTCAAAATAGAAGAAAATAATAAACATTATAAACATACAATGTTTTCTGCTATTTTTCCAGCAGAATTAATAAGTTTTGTTACCTTGAATATGAGATACAAATAAATATGTTGAAATTTTAAAATTTTTAATTAAAAAAAAAAAAGCTTACATTTAATAAGCATTTCAGTCCATCAGTAAAACAAGTATTGTATACTACAAGTAAAATACAAAAAAACGTTTTTTTCAGAAATACAGTGAAACCTCTCTAAACAGACACCTCTTGTGAAAACACACGGTTTGGACCCTGGCCAGGAATATTAGAAATTAAATGTTAGATCTCCCAAAATGGACACTCCCTAATACAGAAGTGGTGACTTTAATAGGTGTCATTTTAGTATTTTCAACCTCCCTAGGTGGACATTTTCAAGGGCAGTTGATACACATATGCATTTTTGTTGGTCAGTGGGCATTTTCAATGAAAGCAAGTGAAGATCAAGATCAGTAATACTAATTAGACTTGTGATGGCCTTGAGGGTTACTCACGGAGCAGATAGTTATGGCTGGAATATTTGCAAACTTATTTGGACTGTTCAATGCAGTTTCATTGTTGTACATCATTTATCAAGGCAGTAAAATTGTCAAACTAAGAATTGCTGTTTCCAGAATTTAAAAGAGAGAGAGAGAGAACTATAGCAAGTCTGTATACAGGTTTCAATTTGTAATATGTATATAAAAAAAGTGTGGGTATAGAGCTATAATACATTTCTTCAAAAAACAAAAAAAAACCCACACATCTTTACCAACAGAATGCATTAACTGGCGAGTTACGGGCTTGGCATACCCAGGGTCCTGAGCTGGATATCATCATTCTTCTCTTTCTTGGTGATTCCTTTCTACTTTTGTCTCTCTCTCTCTCAGGGTAACTCTGGGAATTTTCTTTTTTCTTTTTTTTTTTTTTGGCTGGTGCAGCATAAGCCCTAGGCTTTCTTGCACCATGTAGCTAATAATAATAATAATAATAGCGAATTTTGACCAGCAGCCCATGAGGATTTCTGCATTCACAAATGCAAGATACCCACAAGCCTCCTTCACAAAACAAACACTATTTTGTGAACAGGATACACCACTTCTAGATAATAGAGGATATCCTCAAAATTTAATTATCTAACCAGAAAAAGTATATGGCATTTGTGATTATTCTGCCATCTCTATAGCAGATGGCAGAGTAATCACAAAAACAGGAAACACAGTGGAAGTTACCAGCCTCATGAAGATGTATTTTGTACTTTCGTGCAATGAGCTGTAGTCTGTCACCACTATTATGCATAAATTTTGAACATGGTTTAAAAATAAGCCACCAAGTAGACCCATAATTTTGTAATGGTACAGAAAGTTCATGAAGGACGCCTGTTTGTGCAAATATCATGTCAGATGCGGTGGCCAAAGAAAAGCCAATGTAGTCACAGCGAATCTGGTTCAAATAAGTTTTATGCAGAGGCCTGGCATAGTCATGAGCTTAACAACAATGTGTCAAGGTCAACAGTGTGTAGCATATTATAGCCATCAGAGGATGAAACTATACAAGTTAGAGCTCATACAGAAGCTATTCATCAACAAAAAAACCACGAGGATGGAATTTTGTTAATTTCTCCATGGTTACAGTTTTGTGATTATGCTGCCATCTACTGCAGCTTGCACATTTTCTGATTGCAAATAAAAACTTGAAGATATCCTCTATCACTTGGAAGTGGTTTTGGATTTGTCATGTACCCTGTTCTCGTGTAAAAATGTTATAGTTATGAAAAGGAAGTTTGTGGACACCCTATACATTTAATATTCCTGTATATTCGATTAAAACACTACGTGATTCTTGACCTTGTTCTCCTAACTGCTTTAGCAACAGCAGTGGCCAGCTTTTTGACTGAGGGATGATGGCAATTTTCTCATGATGTCACATGGTAGTGAAAAATAGTTGTCATTTAAATAACAACATGCAAAGTTTGTTCCTGTATGCAGATTTTTCCTTGGAATAATGGTCGAAATTTTCCTTAGCATTAATTACATTCATTGTGTCAAATTTATTTTAAGAAGTGAAATTTCTTGTTTTTGATGCATGGGTTTTGACCCATTAAAGGAAGGGTTTCGATTTATTTTCTATCTATATTTCTATCTGTTGTATCCATTACATGAAACAATTTTATGTGAGCAAAAGAAATTAATATGGACTAGTAAGTAATCTAATCATCCAAAATGAAAAGCCATTTATATATATATATATATATATTTATTATTTTTGAGTCACCCTGAGAGAGAGAAGAAAGATGATATCCAGCTCAGGAGCCTGTGTGTGCCAAGTCCATACTCACCAGATGTAAACCCCTGGGTTTTTTTTATATATAAAACAAAGCCATTTATATTAATTTTTACTAAAAGTTGTGTTGTTGTGTTATTTATTAAAAGTTAATTAATTAAAACACATGTACAATGATAATAATAAAAAAAAAACTTGAGTGAGCAGCCAATTATAATAATTTCTTTTTTTTTTTTTTTTTTTTTTTTGAATTATTGAAACTGGCCACATGGAATTCTGCAAAGAAAATACCTTCACAAAAACACTTTCTTCTGACCCAATGGTGTCTCAAAATAAAAAAAAAAAAAAAAAAAAAAAGATAATAAATTTGGCACTATATATGTGTGTGTGTGTGTGTGTGTGTGTGTGTGTGTGTGTGTGTATATATATATATATATATATATATATATATATATATATATATATATATTCTTTTTAAATTGAAAGTGCCAGGTTCAATGCTTGTTTCTGTTCAGTAAAGCTTCATCCTGCATATCACAATATCAGATGGTGGAAGGCTTGCTTTTCACTATCTGATATTAGGATCCTTTTGATGTTTCTCCTGTAGTGGCTCTGGCCAGAAGCAAGGGCCATGGCCTGTGATGTTCTTAGTCATTTAAGAAATATATATTTTTATTTGGATCAGTGGAAGTGGTTCATTAGAACGTTCATATAGCACTTGCTTAATTTTTTCCCCCTGTTTTGATTTGATTGAGCCTCTTTAGGTAGGCTGCAGTTGCAACCTCCAAAGAGGCTTGGATGTCTGTTTCTATTCCTAGTTCTTGTGCACAATGTTATTGTTGTTATTAGCTATATGGTGCAAGGAAGCCTGAAGCTTATGCTGCACCAGCCAAAAAAAAAAAAAAAAAAATTCCTGAGTTACCCTGAGAGAGAGAGAGAGAGAGAGAGAGAGAGAGTCAAAAGTAGAAGGGAATCACCAAGAAGAGAAGAATGATGATATCCAGCTCAGGACACTGGGTGTGCCAAGCCCAATGTGTGCATTGAAGATGCTATACTAACCACGACAGCATCTTCAATGCCTACATGTTACTCTTTGGTGTAGATTCACATTAAACTTCATAAGTGGACCACTCTTCTGACAGTTTACAGTGCAGTATAATAAAATGTACAATATAAACTTTTAAAACAACTTTGGGCCTGCTCCATAATGTTTTCCATAGATAACATGTGCAAGATAAAAACTACCCTCTTCATGGGGTAGTTTTGACCACTGACCCTATTCCTTCTTCCCTTTGAGGCATCATTGATAATCTTCCATCTTTGAATAAAACCTGCCACAGTGAATTCTGGGATGTTCATATCTGTCACACTTATGCTCAGAAAGATCACTAATGTAGCAGTTGGTATAATCTCAAGAATTGAGGGGAAGCATCAAGAATAGTCTCAAGAATTGAGGGGAAGCATCAAGAATAGTCTCAAGAATTGAGGGAAACATCACAATATTCATGGAGGAATGACTGAATACTTTTGGACATATAGTGCACTACAGCAGTCTACATATAGTGCACTACAGCATGATATGGTTACCTGTGGTGTTATGGTAACTGGTTACTATAGCATAAAAATATGAGAGAGAAGGGGGGGGGTGTCCATAAGGGTTCTTGCAGTGCTACATACAAAGAGCAACATAAAACTATATAATGAAATAAATTTAGCTGAAATACAACATTATTTAATTGCTCCTGATATATTTCTAATGAAATATATTAGGAGTAACAGTGCTTGAAGTGGAAAATATCAACAATCAGAATGCTAATATACAAGATTAAATATATTTCTGATCAAAATTTAAACCAACATTTGCAGATAATATACACAACTTCTTATTTGTTCTGATGCTTGGACATACCAAAAAAAACTTACTTGGATAGTTTAACAACCAACGAAGTTTGAGCTTAATTTTAAATAATGAACTTATCAATTGGAATGGGATTCCAGTATATCTCAGCAAAATATGAGTACTAGAAATAACAGTACTTATTTTAGTATGTTATGGTACTTCCAATCATGTTAATTACAGAGAATCTAATAAAGCATAATAATCTGAATCTTTTTGTATATTGGTAGTGGTGTGCAAAGGACAATGGGTTATGGTGAAATCAGCTTGAGCATGAATAATTAGCATGAGTAACGGGCAACCTATCACAATTTAAAAATCAATAAAATAATTCCATGATCATAATGATTGCAAAATAAAGTCTTCACAGGCAAGCTGGAGTCTCGCCGACCTAAACTCCAGTGGGCATGCAAGTCCGTAGCGGTTCTCCTTTTACTAAGTGGCCAGGTATGCAACGATATTGGACAGTTGAGCCAATCTTGAAGGAATCTGCAGAAGCTCGATCATTTCCTCCATAAACAACAGTTGCATTTTTTGGAATTTCTGGTGGAACACAGCGAATTTCTATAGTAGACAAAGGGAATTTGAAATTTTAATAATTTTAGTCACAATAATTAAACTTAACACTCATTTATTAAATCATTTAAGGAATTTTAGATGACTTAATAAAAGTGACTTTTTACGTGATTGGTTGTAGGATATCAACCTATCAAGTAAAAAAGCTGTTGTGTATACAAAACAAAGGTTGCATTTTGTGTACCTCTTATTATAAAGATCAGTAAATGGAACAAACAACAGCTTGTTTAATTATGTCTTAATAGAATGGCATTGTTCTTTCATAACTGAACAATATTAGAACCCAAAAATGATACAATACGAT
This sequence comes from Mastigoproctus giganteus, assembly GCF_048544385.1. NCBI lineage: Eukaryota > Metazoa > Arthropoda > Arachnida > Uropygi > Thelyphonidae > Mastigoproctus > Mastigoproctus giganteus. The sequence continues at coordinate 206,345,643 of NC_143583.1, forward strand.
CCAAATCAATACTATATTAAACTCCAAATTCTAAATCATCATATTTACTTGAAAAAAACCACTGTACTACTGAGTTTTATGGATTCCATTTCAGAATACATCATAATGTATTCTGAAATGGAATCCATGTACATTTCAGAATGTATACTATTGTATATTGAGATGAAGGGATAGAGAAGTCATGATGTTAAAATATACAGATAACATGAAGATTGGGAGAGTGATTAATATTATGAACATTCCTTCAGAAGGAATTGGAGAGGTTTCAACAATGATCAGAGAAGTGGCAGCTATGTTTTTATTAATCAGAATGTAAGATCTTATATTTGAGAATATCAATCTCAAAATAACTTATATACTTAGTGGAAATGAATTAAAACCAGTAGAGCATACAATGCGGGCAGATATGAATTTCTCCAAGCAATATACACAGGCAGCAAGGAAGGCTTGCTGTCTATGCTCTATCAATGATTTCTTGAACATTTTATTAAGGTATGGAGAAACCCGGGGGCTCACATCTTGTGAGTATGGGCTTGGCACACCCAGGTTCCTGAACTGGATATCATCATTTTTCTCTTTCTTGGTGATTCCTTTCTACTTCTGACCCTTGTTCTTTTTCTCTCTCTCTCTCTCTCTCTCAGGGGTGCAGCATAAGCCTCAGGCTTCCTTGCACCATATGGCTAATAATAATAATAATTATACAATTGCACTTGAAATGCTATCCCCAAGTACCTAAAAAAAGACATTGGGCTTCCTGAAAGAGTCTAAAGGCTGGCAACTCACTTGGTGAGAAAAGGGCACTAATAGAAGGAAAGATTTTGAATATTTGGACTAAAAAATATCTTGTACATTTTGCGGTGTGGGTTAAATTAAAAACAGTTGAGGAAAACTATCATCAAATAAATTATTGGCTTACCTCTAAGGTGCTTGGTTGTCAAGGTACCTTGACAGCCAGGCACCTTAGAGAGACTCCAACATCTATAAGGCTCTTTGAGAGGGGACAGTAAAATGAATAAAGAAAAAATTTTGGCTGTTATAAATGATTCCAAAATTAGGGGCTGTAAATTCAAATTGCAGAAAAAAGGTTTATATTGGCTTGCAGGAAATCTCTTTTAATCGGTGAGTTATTAATTACTGGAATAAGTTTCTTCCATTTGCACTTGAGACAGACAGCTTAAGAAAATTCAGCTGGATAGTTACCTCTGTGAGGAGGGGAACTCATGGTAGGTTTATTCTCTTTTTGTTATTTTTTATATTTTATTTATTATTATTTTTATTGTTTATTTTTTATTATTGTTTATTATTTATTATCATTATTTTTTATTGTTTATTTTTTAAGCTTGTAGCTTCATTGCACTATGTGGCTAATACTTTAATTCACAGTGATGAAAAAATGTGGCATAATCTGTACTATGAATATTCATGAAAATCACATATTTCTTGCCAGGTTGTTTCCAAGTAATGAAGCAATCTTGGAATATGAGTGGTAAAGCAAACTAAAACAACATATGAAGAACAGAAACCCCACCACCTTCAAGGTTCAGCAGAACATTAATGCTACACTCCACTTGAACAACATTTGGAGAATGGAACCTCCTTATGGCACAGTGGAACCGGAATGTTTCAATCAAAAAATGTATATAACTGTGGCAGCGGCAATACTTAAATTCTCTGACTGGAAATGGGGATACCAAGGGTTACAGTTCAGTAGATTAGGTGAAGAGGGAACTACATTAACAAAGACAAATGAAAAGATTTTCACAATGTTTTTTCTTAATAGGTGGACTGTTGTGGTGGGCCCACTCCCCAAATTTTCCACTACTGAACTTCCATTTTTTTTTGTTATATATTAAGTGTGTGTGTGTGTGTGTGTGTGTGTGTGTGTGTGCGTACTCACCTGTTTTGCACAATATTCTTAAAAGAAAATGGCGGGGAGTGAAAACTATTGCTGCAACTTGTGCATAGCCAAGTTATTCATTATATTGTATGGATTGATCTGTATTTTCAAAGATAATAAAGATATGTCCTGTGCATGTGTTGTCATAGGTTTCACCTTTATATACTGCACTGCTTAATAGTTATAGCCACAGTGTTGCATATATAATTTATATTTGCTTTGTATAAAAGTGATGAAAAATTGCACACGATGACTTTATCCTTATAAAGAATTATAATTAAAGAAAAAATTCTGATCAAACCATGATCAAATACCTTCACATTTTGGGCTATTACCAGTCCATCTTCCATCCTCAAGACAATGTCGGATTCTATTTCCAATTAGTCTGTAGCCAGAACTACAAATATAAGTAACCATACTGTTCAGATGAGTAGAACCATTGATGTATTTAATTTCACCTTTGAGAACTGGTTGTACTCTATTGCAGTCAATATCTAAAGAAATAAAATGGTAAGATATCTAAAATATAAAAATGTACTTTTATTTTAAAATCCATTTACTGCTATGATAAAATAATTAAAGGGATATTGCAATATTGATTACAGAGGATTTAATGCTATACTGACAATTCCTATCTTTAGACAAATGTTAACAGTGAAGAATGACAAACACCTAAAATGTAAGTAACAATATGCAAATCAGATTGTCAGCAATGTAACCTATATGGAAGATATGAATAGCACAGGCTAATTCTACCATACTCTCTCATTCTTCTGAATCAAGTGGGATATGGTCAGTTCATAACTTTTACTCCTCTATGTGGGCACTTGTACCTGGTGAAGGGACCATGTACATTTTCAGGGAACCTGCTCACATCCCTCTAAACTCTTCTGTGTGAAGGGTTTACAGGGATTAGCAGGTTCCCTGAAATCATTTGAGGTTTTTATCTTGAAATCTCTTAATTGAAACCAAAAATGATAGGCATGCTAAGCAGCTACTCCAACCAACATCATTTGGAGGAATACTAATTGCAGTGACACTGCATAGAACGTTAAATTCAAGAAGTGTCATTTCAGAGTGAGACTTCCTGGAGGTCACTGATGAGAAAATCTGCTCTGAACTAGAACCACAGGAAGTGATAGTTGTTAGGAGAATTTCTGCACATAGGAATGAGAAGTTAGTACCAACCCAAAGCATCATCCTTATATTTAATTCTCCAACATATCCTAATTCAATAACAGCTAGGTACATAGAACGTTAGAGAACTAGAGTGCACCAGTAAATCAGAATGTCTAATAATAGGGGATTTTAACTTTCAGATATTGACTGGAACTTCAGTTGATCACTCACACACTAGCAAGATTTTGTGGATTTACTGGATGATCGTTTTCTGCAGCAGCATGTTCAAGAGGCAACCAGAGAGAGTAATTTGTGCATTAAGAATTTGCAGATAAAAGAACCACTGGGTGGCAGTAATCACATTGTACTGATGTGGGATTTAGTTAAAGATATTACTACCATCAGGGGTAAAGGGAAGGGTTTTTGCTTTCGTAAAGGTGACTAAAGTGGTCTCAGACAGTTTTTAGATTCTATACAGTGGGATAAACTGATGATGTTACCAACAGCAAATTCTAAATGGGAAGCATTCAAGGAATTAACTGTGGAAGCTACTAGGCTTTTCATACCGATTAAGAAATACTGTTCAAGGTTTGGGCCTAAATGAATGTCGATGAAGTAATGAGACTCGTGGCAGAGAAGAAAAATGCATGGGATCCACATAAATTTTCAGGCGACACAGAAGTTTATGGTAAATATAAGCTATCCGTAATCAAGTAACAAAGGAGGTTAGGGAAGGCAGATTACAAGAAATCTTTGGCAAAGGATGCTAAGTAAAACAGCAAGGACTTCTTCACTTATGTCAACTCTAGAAGGAAGGAGTTTTTTTTTTTTTTTTTTGATAGTTGTTGGCGCATCGGCTTCTGTGGCCATATTGCACCTCCTAAGGTTTTTGCAGTACTTTGATCCAAGCCCGAGGCGGGAATCGAACCCGCGACCTTTGGGTTGCCGGGCAGGTACTTTACCCACTCGGCTAGCCCGGTCGGCAAGGAAGGAGTGATCGGATTGGTCCAATTGATATCAATGGTTCGACTGTTGATGATGCTGCTCAGATAGCTGACAAACCGAATGAGTATTTTGCATCTACATTCACACATGAATTCTGTAAGGAAGTGGAGGACAGAAGCTTATTAAACTCTAACAGGGAGCTTAATGATTTTGTAATATCTGAGAGCAAAGTGGAGCAGAAATTGTTGAAGTTAAACATAAAAAAAAAGGGTGACATGAGTAATTACAAACCTGTTAGTTTGACTTCTGTTCCATGGAAAATAATGGCGTCACTGGTTAAGGAAGTGATGCAGGATCATCCAGACAAGACTGAAATTATAGTTCAGATACAGCATGGGTTTGTTATGGGGAAGTCTTTTCTGACAAATTTGATTGGATACTATGATGTGGTGACAAAGAATTGAATGCAAAGAATAATTTTGATATCATATACTTGCATTTTAGGAAAGCTTTTATAGCTACTGTACAAATTGGAGCAGCAGGGAATTAAGGGCAAGTTGTTACAATGGATAAAAAGGAATGGGAATGGTTGACTGGGAGAAGACAGAGTGGTTATCAGCAGACACTGCTCTTCATGGACTAATGTTATTGGTGGAGTCCCCTAGGGTTTGGCATCGGGCCCTTTTGTTGTTTTCAGTATTTATCAGTGATGTTGATGAAGGTATATCAGGGTTAATGGCTAAGTGGTGAAGGTAAAGAAAGCCAACACGAGAACGACGAGAAATGTCGGATAACTTACATGGAAAATTAGTTTCCCGATACGGCACTCTAGCGCTGCTCTCTTGGTAAACAGACAGTAGGTGTTATTGGTCTGGAGCAAAGTCGAGAACGATGTATTGATTGACAGGTAGGCATGGCAAATGATGTGCCGATTGGTGCACAAACACAACACATGATAACATCAGTTTAATATCACTTTAGTAGCACTCAGAAGCACTAATGGTAACTTACCCTAATGAATACTTTTCATAATGGTGAAAAAAGGTCAGGTTACCTCCATTTGAATCCCATGGGAGCTTGAACCCCCTCCCGAAGTGGAGGGGGTAACCTAACCTTTTTTTTTTTTTAGAATCGCAGTCATATTTAGAAATACATTCATAAAAAAATTAATTTTTTTATGACTGTATTTTTATTTTCTTGTTCAATAATATGCCCTTGAGAACCAAGGTTTTCTATAAACCTTGGTTCTCAAGTGTTGGCCTTCTCTATACACATACATGTCTAGGAACGGAAGGGCCCCTCTGAGGTAAACTGAATATATGGTGAACCATTATTTAACCAATTAAGTACTTCAGTTTCGTATCCCCTTTGTATTACCATGAACTTGTCATCAACATACCTGTTCCCTTATATCCCCTGTAGTTGGGCACTCGGATTACATCATTGAGAACAGTAGCGAGTTTGTTCAGTTCATCCGTGCCGAAGAGATGAAGATTATGGTATCATTCGATGTTGTTTCCTTATTTACATGTATATCCGTTGAACGTGGTTTGGATTGTGTGTGGAAGGCTTTGGTTAAGGATAATACTTTGAAGGGTAGGACAGTCTTAAGTGGTGAAGACATTTGTGAAGGTTTATGCTTGTCTAATACCATCATGGTGTTTCAAAATGTCATGTACCATCATGTCTGCGGAGTAGCCATGGGTTCACCTATCAGTGCAATTATAGTGAATTTAATTCATTTAATTATAGTGAATATAATATATAGTGAATTTAATTCAATTATAGTCAATTATAGTGAATTTAATTCATTTATTTAATGAATTAAATTTATTTAATTTTATTTAATTCATTGGCAATGACATGCCCCCTACCCTCATAGTTTGAGGGACAGGATTCAGGCTATGAGCAGTGCAGATCAAGCACATTTATTGCTTGCCAGGTAGTGGGCATCCCATTTGGGCTTTGTGGTGGGTGGGGAGCCTGGGTGCTGAACAACAATTAAAACCATTATGAACCCTGATAAAATTACTTCTTTTGGGCCCTAACACAGTCCCAACCTGAAAACCTTGACACTGACCCCACTGATGTCACTTCAGCAAACAAAGAAATCAGAGAATATCAGGTCCAACACCTTGTTACCTGATAATACTTTCTACAAGTGAGAAAGCTATAGGGAAAAAACAAGCGTGTTTTTTCCCTATGATGAAAGATGTTTTATTTTATGTGAAAATATCCTTGGATTGGCTAGCCTTCATAGTCGTTACGTCTGCAGTTGGAAATTCTAAGAGAAGTAACAGAACTTTCTGGAGTGCAGAATTTTAGATAATTTTCATGTCATAATCAATCACAGATAACACAAACAGCTCCAAATGTGTTTTTCAGAAACAATTGTTCAAATTCTTATTAGGAGTTACGGTGATGTTTGATGTTCTTGTAAATGATTTCATGCTCAACTACTGTTGAAATTTGCAGAGGTTCTACAACAAGCAGTTGAGCTGAAATATGATTTTGTTTCTTTTTGGATGATGCAGTCGAAGCTGGTTGTTGCAGTATACTCTGTATAGCTGGTTCAGAAGTCAATCAAAAATCCTCAGGTAATTCGTTTGAACTCAAATTTTCTGGATTGAAATCTTCAGAAAGTTCTTGAATGTTTTTTTTTTTTTTTTTTATGTGAACCCCAAACACAAGAGGTATTAGGACCTATAGTACTTAGTATCGTGCTTGGTTTGGAGGTTGAGAGGACGAAAGAAGATATTTGTTGACATTGGACTTGAGCTTCTGTTGATTGTAATTTTCAGGAAATATGTATGAAGGAAGGTTGTTCCAGAAAACCATAGTTGAATGAAATGAGAAAGATGAATAGTTGGTTCTGTGAGTTTGAAGTTGGACAGTAAATGGATGTTGGCTAGTGGCAGCACGTGTTCGGACTGTTTTGAAAGAGAGAGTGGGAATTATAGAAGCAAATTCAGAAGAACAGTGCCCATGGAAGTATCTGTAGAAGAGGCATGCAGCAGAAACAGTACGTCTATGAGAAAGCGAGTGGAGAGACTCTGTTAGAGATGAATCATTAATTAACCTAACTGCCTTCTTCTGAATGGAATCAAGAAGCCTGAGGGAGGTTTTGGGGGCACCACCCCAGATGTGGGAACAATATTCCATGGCAGGGCGGATTTGCGATTTATACAGATTGAGCAGCTGTTTGGAAGAAAAGTAACGCCAAGAGCGAAAGAGAAAACCAAGTTTTTTAGATGCAGAGGAAGCAATATTTGTAATGTGCTTGTGCCAAGAGAGATTAGAAGTCAGGGTAATCCCCAAAAGAGATATATCATTTTGCCTAGAAATCAGAGTGTCACTAAAGATAAGCATAGGAGCAGAAGAATCCTTTTTGCGAGATATAAGACAAGAGTGAGTTTTAGAAGGGTTGAAATCAACTAAGTATTCTTTGCCCCACTGGAAAATTACCTGAAGATCGGCATTTAAGGAATTGGTAGCAGGTTTTCGAGAAGTTGAAGCTGATTGAGCAGGACAAGGTTTCTCAAAATGGCAAGTGGAATGCAATGTGCTATCATCGGCAAAACTATGGATAGGATTTCCAGTCACTGGAAGGAGGTCATTAATATAACCTTGGGGGACACCGGCATTAGTGAAATTAGAAGACAGAGAGCCATCTACCATCACCCTCAGTGAGCGATCAGAGAGAAAACTGGATAACCAATTACTAAAAACAGTTGGCAAACCATAAGATGGAAGCTTGTTTAGAAGACTTTTATGCCAAACACGATCAAAAGCCTTTGAGATGTCAAGAGCAACTACTTGTGTTTCACCGAACCTTTCCATTGAATTAGTCCATAAATGGGTAACATAAGCCAGAATATCACCAGTGGATCGACACTGACGGAATCCATACTGGCGATCGTTGATCAGACGGAAGGTTTCTAAGTAGTTTAAGAGTTGGCGGTTAATTGATTTCTCCATTACTTTAGAAAGAGTAGAAGTAATTGCAATCGGACGATAATTGGATGAGAGGGATTTGTCACCCTTTTTAGGAACTGGCTGGATATGAGCAAATTTCCAAGCAGAAGGAAAAACACCTTTGGAATAAGAAAGTGAAAAAAGGCGGCAAAGAATAGGAGTAAGTTCAGGAGCACAGGTTTTGAGAACAAGTGGAGAAATACCATCAGGACCTGTAGCTTTCTTAGCATCAAGATTCATCAAAATTCTTCTGATATCCTTTTGACAGAAGACCACAGGAGGCCTTGAATGGAGCGTGTTGGGAATGGTTGGAGGTGCTTTACCAAGATCATTAATACATGAGCTGGAAGAAAAATGGGATGCTAGCAGGTCAGCTTTATCCTTGGCTGAAGTGACAACAGAACCATCTGGTTTGGAAAGAGGTGGGAGCAGAGATGGGCAAAAGTTGTGGCTAATAGCTTTGGCAAGAGACCAGAATGCTCGGCTACCATTAGGGCAAGAAGCAAGTTTTCTACTCTTAGCCTGTTCAAACTCTAGTTTGGACTGATTAATAACTGCTTTACAATTGTTGCGAGCTTTGGTGTAGGCAGAAAATGAAACTGAAGAATTAGAAACAAGCCAATTACGATATGCAACATTCTTCTCTTGAACGACCTTAGCACATTTATTGGAAAACCAAGGTTTAGATAAAGGACGAGATTTTAAAGTGGAGTGTGGGATAAAGGATTCCATTCCTGCAAGAATAATTTCACTGACATGATCTGAGCAAACGTTGACATCAGAAGTTTTGAAACAGTAATCCGACCATGGAAAAGAAGTCTCTCCCATTTTGCATTCTTGTAATGCCAAACAACATGAGGTAGGGAATAGCCATGAGATAAAGGTTTCATTGGAGAAGAGACAATCACCAAGTTGTGATCTGAAGTGCCTAAAGGACCTCTCACTTTGACCGTGTACTTAGAAGGGTTGTTTGTGAGAAAAAGATCAAGCATGTTGGCTGTATGATTAGGATTGTCCGGTATTCTTGTAGGTAAATGAACAATCTGTGCTAGGTCATTAGTAATTGCAAAAGCCTCAGCATCTTGACCTGCTGGGTCGGTGTGACTAGAAAATGGAAGCCAGCTGGAGTTGTGAACATTAAAATCACCAAGGAAAATTACCTCGCTGTTAGGAAAGTTGTACTGGAGAAAGTCAAGTTGCAAAGAAAGGAAGTCAAAAGCTCCAAGTGATTAGTGGAGTTGGGAGAACGGTAGAGACAACAGATGAATTTGACACAATGAGGTAGAGAGATTTTAAGCCAGAGAAGATCAAAGAGAGGAGATTCCAAATTGCCAAGTCTCTGACAGGGAATATCAGAATGGACATATGCACATGTACCACCTTTGAGATGAAAGGAATCATACAATGAATAATTTGGGCATCTGAGATGAACAGTAGTTGAATCAACTGATAACTGAGATTCTGTCAGAAAAAGTACATGGGGTTTGGCGGACTAAAAGTGGAAATGGACATCGTTGAGATTAGAATTGAGACCACGTATATTTGTGAAATGAATTAGGAAGTGCTTGGGAGGTTTAGAACTTTTCACAAAATATGTTGATCAAAATCTTGAGAAGCAGATTTTATTTAAACTCGTTCTTTTGTCGACATGGGAGGCTTCTTCGGTGCCTTTGAAGCTTTTATTCTTGAATAATATTATTACCATTACTTACTCTACTGAATCAATGTTAGTGACCGAGTTAGCATTATTAGTGGCATTTAGGAAGTAACATCATTTGTGTCATTTCTGTAAGAAAATTTCGTCACTAATTCGTTTTGCTTCAGTCCAAAAATGTAGTAGATGCTGTCAAAGATGTTTTCACATCAAAATGTTACCCTTCTTTATTCAGAAGGGTTGGCGGTCTCCTAAATCTGTCAAACAGCTTTGCTCAGGTGACATCCTTGTAAAGACTAGAAGTGACAAGTATTCGGAACAGCTACTCCGAGCTACATCTATGGGGGAATGCCAATCACAGTTATCCCCCCCACAAGACACTGAACTCATCCCATGGCATCATAGCTGAATGGGATCTCATGGATGTATCTGAAGAGGAAATCTGTTCTGAATTGAAACCCCAAGGAGTGACAGCTGCAAAACAAATATTCATGCATAGGGATGAAAAACTTTTTCCCATGAGAAAAATCATCCTAACATTCAATTCACAATGTTTCATAATGAAATCAAAGCTGGCTACATTAACTGTCCAGTGCATCCATATGTCCCAAATCCTCTAAGGTGCCTTGAGTGCCAGAAATATGGACACTCAGAAATGGCCTGTTGTGGAGCCCCTGCATGCACTTGATGTGCTGCAAAGGACCACAAAACTTCATCATGTTCAGCTATTTAAGGCAGAGCTGAACCGTATATCAGGAGGCAAGAAAAGCTGTAAAACCCATGATTATAAACAAACCTACCTACGCTCAGAAGGCAGCAGGGAGATATTCCATTGGAACTCAGACCAAAAAACTATCCCACCAAAAGAGTCATTCACTTCTATCACATGCTACCTGTTAAGTTCAAGAAAACCAGCAGACCAGAATACCAGAAGGACGAATCAGTTGCCACTCCTATATCTGTACCTCCTAATGCTCCACCATTAAAAAAGAAACTGGTGGAGAAAAGAATAAGATGACTGAAAAATGGTTATAGAGAGAAAAGAGGTACCGGATGAAACAATATTGGAACTCTTTGCAGAGGAAGAAATGGACACAGGACAGCATCCATACTTCCCCAAAAAAGATAAATCCAAGTCTGACAAAAGTAAGCCCTCAGCACCTTGTAAGCCCCTGATGGACTCACCAAGCCAAAATAATGGCTAAATCCCTACAGTGAAATTGCTGTGGATTCTGGCAAAATACTGATGACATCAAAGCCCTCTTCCACAAGCATGAGCCATTGTGCTTTTGCTTGCAGGAAACATATTTCAAGCCAAATGAAAACTTTTCATTTCATAAAACTACTATCATATGTGAGGATAGACCTGCCCATGGAGGAGTTGCCATCCTTGTGGGCCACCAGACCCCTTTCCAACCTGAACCACTTTCTACTAATTTAGAAGCACTAGCAGTTTGCCTTACAGTTGAGTTTTTATTAACTATGTTCGATTTTCTTACCGCCTGGGGCTGACATCTCCCAGAGAGAGACCTTGATGATCTCATTGAGCAGCTGCCTTACCCTGGCATAATTCTCGGAGATTTCAATGGACATATTACCCAGGGGGGATAGTGCCGACATTAATGGAAGGGGACATATGTCACAGACTGACAATAACCTCTCCCTTCTAAATGTGGGAACTAACACCTTCCACATGTCTCCCCGTACGTTTTCTGCCACTAATCTTTTTATCTGCTTCCCTCCTCTCCTCCCTTCACTTACTTGGGAGGTGGAGGAGAATCCATACGGAAGTGATCACTTCCCTGTGATAACAACTCTAATTAATGGGAGACCATGTCTTCTTGTTAGGTTACCATGGTGGAAAATTTAGCAGGCTAACTAGAATGCCTTTCAAAATCTGGCAAATTTTGATATCACCACAGTCAGTCAGGAGCCTATCAATGTTGCAGTTACATACATCACCAAAAGTATCATCCATGCAGCTGCAATTGCAATTACGAAAACATCCACCTAGTTTCCACCTTTTCCCAAACCATGGTGGAATGCAGATTCAGATTGACAGCAGCAAAAAAGAATCAAAACAAAGCTTGAGGAATATTCTGATGATATCCTACCACAACCAACCTTATAGCCTTTAAATGAGCATGAGCCAAAGCATGCCACATTCGCCGTCAGAGTCGTTATTTATTTGGTTTTTAGGAGCATTAGCAACTAAGGCCCTATTGCTCCGGTGCGGTGGTCATTCCCTGACCTTTCCGCATGCTCCGTATTTGGTGGTGACGGGCTCGAACCCCGGTCTAATCAAGAAGCGTGTGCTACGCACTGCTGCTCCTTCCCACCTGGCTACGGAGGCGCCTCCGTCAGAGTCAAAAGGAATCATGGATCCATTTCATATCATTTATTACCCAGATGACCATTGTCAAGGTAGTCGGGGAAAGAATCCGGAACTTGAAGGGAAAATATGCAGCATGACCCTCATCGGTTTCGGAATATAATTAATATACTATTGCAGACTCAACTGCAATAGCCAATACTCTTGGGAAGACATTTTCTAACATCTCAGTGGTGTCATCTTATTCCCCAGAGTTTCTGGTCCTTAAAAACAAAATTGAAAAAGAGGCCTTGAATTTTAAGTCCAAAGGTATTTACCCATATAATAGGCCATTTACTATCCATGAAATGAAAATAGCTCTCACCCCTACGAAGGCTAGACCGTTGGACAGACAACATCCATTATTAAATGATTAAACACCTTTCACCAAAATCCATGGACCATCCGCCCTTCCTATATAACAGAATCTTCCTTGAAGAGCACTTTCTGGACACCTGGCATAAGGCAACTATTCTTGCTTTTGCTAAGCCAGAAAATGATCCTAAATTTCCAAAAAATTATCATCCTATTGCTCTGACTAGCTGTTTGTGCAAAATATTGGAGAGAATGGTTAATGCTCATCTTTTATGGTACTTGGAAATGAATTACCTTCTCTCCCACGTTCAGTGTGGCTTCTGAAGGAACAGGTTCACTTTGGACCACTTACTTTGACTGGAAACATCTATTTGAGATGCTTTCCTAAAAAGAGAGTACCTAGTGTCCACCTTCTTTGACATGGAAAAGTGTGTGACACAACTTGGAGATTTGGGATTTTAAAAGATCTTTATAAACTTTGTCTAAGAGGGTCACTGAGAGACAACTGCAACAAGCCATTGACTTGTCTTAACTCCTGGGCCACCAACAATGGTTTCAGGTTCTCACTGGAGAAGACAGTTTGTATTTTTCAGGTATATGCATCCGCCATATACCTGAGAAATAGCACACTTCATTGGTTGACCCCATTCACCATCAGGCTATTCGTTTAGCTACTGGTGCATTCAGAGTATCACCCATCCAAAGTCTATATGTCAAAGAAAATGAACCGTCCTTATCAATTCGAAGAAAACAGTTGTCTCTACAGTATGCCTTTAAGCTGAACTCCCTGTGAGATCACCCTATGTAGACGCCCATCTTTGAGCTGCGATGGGAAAGTCTTTATAGCAAACATCTGACTGCCAATCACCCTTCAGCATCATCTTCAAGAGCTACTCATTGAGCTTAAAATTATGGTAGACAAGGTTGCTCGATCACCAAAACAGCTCCTTTCACCCTGGCATGCTCAAATACCAGCATATGACTTTTCACTCAAGAATGTAACAAAGTCTAATACCCCATCAGCTCTATTTACAACACCATACAGAACATTCTGACTTCTGACCAGTTTACAAATGGCTTGAAGTTGAAATCGTGTGTGGGATCTGCTGCTGTTTTTCTGTATAATACTATATCTGAGCACATTCCCCTTGAATGCGGCATATACACTGCAGAACTCTATCTACAGAGTTAGCTTTAGATCACATAAGCAATTGCTTATACCATTGGTTTATTATATATACCAATTCACTGAGTGCACTACAGGCTTTATCAGCAATGACACACACAAATCATCCAACCCTGTCCCGAATTCAGAAGATGTTACACACTCTTTATGAAGAAGGGTTTAATATCTGCTCCTGCTGAATCCCCAGCCACACCAGGATTAGAGGAAATGATTTGGCTGACATTGCAGTCAAATCAGCAACCCTGGCAAATAATCTTGACTTGTCAGTCCCCTATACAGACTACAGGCAAGTAATCCACACTAAGTTACATTCTCAGTGGCAAGATTCCTGGCATTCGTTTTGAGTGAGTTGAGCAATTTTCACTCAAACAAAAATCTTTTTTAAATAAATATGCATTTATTTAAAATTCAATGAGTATTTTCAAGTGCAGATGAAAAAAAAATGTGACTACACAAATTTTGCTATTTTTTGTTTGTTTACATTTCAATGATACATCAAAAAACAACATGATTACTCAATAAATTCTATGTTTTTTGTTGGCTTTAATTTTAGTTATTTTAAAATTAAAATAATTATTTTATTTATTATTATAGTTATTTTATTTATTATTATTTTTAATGCCAAGTTTATCCTCTTGGGCTATCAGTTTCATCACTGTGACCATGTAGTCATATTAGCCACAGAAAAAGTATAACTGACTTTTTGAATGAAAATTACCTCTGGCTGGAATGCCAGGCTCATGCAATACTTATTTTCCCAAGGGGATAATTTGCATAGACAAACAAAAGTTAAAAGCTGGTTTTCCTCTTTTATCACTTGTAAAAGTTTGATACTGTTAATTTTAATTGATTTTCTGTTTCTCATAAGCATAGTGAGCTACAAAAAAATGCTATGCATGGCCATAACATATGAGGAAGAAACTAGCTTCAATTGCAGGAATGAAACACATCCTGCTTTTGCACATAAAACAGCTCTGATCAAAATTAGTTACTGCTCAGAAATTTTTTAACAGTGGTTCAAGGGGATACCCTGCAGAATTAAAGGAATCCTCTTATGCTTTTTATCAAAATTTTGCACATCACTTTGATGTTGTCAATGTTGAGAGGAAAAAAATACCATGCAACACAGCCATAACAAATGTGGAAGAACTCCATTATTCTCAAATTGTTTGAGCATTCTGTGGGGTTGGAAAATTCTGAAATTTATGTGGCAATACTTTAATGAAAAATACTTATGCAGGCAAAAGATGTGACATTGTCTGAATTTATTTTTACAATACTCCTTTCCTATCTTACACCAATGATTCAGCAGATTAGGCACCTATTAATAACTTGGCAACAAATGGTGGCTATTCTATCCTTAATAATTTGGGTTAGTGACTTTGATCTCCTTATCAATCCAAAAAAATCTGTTTTCATCATATTTACAAAAAATCTTTCCCTTTTCCACAGTCATGAGTTTGATTATCTAGGTAGTGTTTCCTCAAACACAGGATCTGCGAATTTACTTTAATCGAAAGTTATGTTTTGAGATTAATAAACTTAAAATCCAATTTCTAAAAATGTTTTGATTTCCAGTGCAGAACTAGATAACATATATTAAATTCTATGTTAATAAAAAAAACATTAACATCCATGTAATTTCACCTGTGGATCAGGATGGTCTGTGGCTGTTACCTCCTACCTGAAACTTTTGCTTGATGTTAAATGTAAAATTCTAAAATGGGCCAATCTTAAATGCAGATTAAGTTTACTGTATCTTGAACACAGATACAATACAGTATAAAGTGGATTCCAAATAAGTGCTCTGATTCAGAGCACTTAACTCTCTCCTCTCTCACAAAGCTGTACTACTCAGACACTTGAAAAGCATCGTTCATCTGCGAAAAGGTTGGCTAGCATGCAGCTTGAACCATTTCCATCTGGAAAAAGGTTGGTGGCACACATTTGAGGCCCTCTCTTATTACATTACACAGGAAACAGAATAGTTGCATTGAGCAGATTATTTCCTTCTACCACATTCATGCTCATTAAAAAGTTTAAATTGGATTCCACCTAAACATATGAAGACAAACAATATCTTGAAGTGACAGCAGAAAAAATTTGTACTGCTTAATTTTCTGCAATTATATTGTATTTATTTATTTAATTTTATTTTTTGTAATTTAATGATCTACTCCATGCTAGGGTATGTTTTTCACTTTGAAATTATTTTGTTATTGTTAATTTTCATTAATGTAAATTACAATACAGTATATGAGGATAAATGAAGGGTGACCCATTTTTTTTTTTGTACAGGAAGTGTGTGTGCACCAGAATGACAAAAATCATGGCAGATGGTAGGAATGATGATCTCAGTTCCTGATGAAAAGCCATACCCTCCATGTATGCTCATTAGAAGCAGTACAAGATGGCACTGGACTATCACTCTGAGTGTACAACTGCATTCTATCATGAAATCTCTGTTAAAATAGAAAATGAAACTGGTTAAAATTCTCGAAGTTTAATGCACAATATGAAGAACAGACCCTATCACATGCAAGTGTGTATGATTGGCACAAGTTTTCTGAAGGCCACAAAGAAACTGCTAATCTACTGCATGCTCTTGCAGCTGACAGTTTTCACAGACAGTTGTCTCAATACAACATTTGTTGTTTCAAGGAACTAATTTTAGAAAGTAGATGAATTACACTGAATCAAAAGTGTACATAAGTACTGAAAGTGTAGAGGCAAATTATTCATTGACTGTTCAAGAAATTGTACATACAGAAGGTCCCAAAGACACTGACCAGAAGTTTGTTGATATTTTTGCTGAATATCTGAACTGGTACAAGACTTGAGTACACTACTTCACTCCAAAATCAAAGAAATCCAGTATGGAATGATGTTACAAAGGACTCAGACCATTGAAAAAATTCCTTTTTTGAATGGTCTGGCAAGGTTGTAGCAAATGTCTTTTTGGATTCAGAAGGACTGATTCTGTTTATTTTCTATTACCTCATACAACAGTTAAGGCTCAGTAAAGCAGTGACTTGTTTCTCCAATGATGTGTATGATGCAGTTTGCTTGAAATGACCCCTTGGGAAACCATCCAAAGGGAACATTCTGCTGCACAACAATGCAAATTCACATAAGCTGAATTAAACAGTGACAATATTGGTAAACTTGGGTTGGTAAATCATGAACCACTCCTTTACAGTCCAGTTTTAGTCCCCAGAGATTATCACCTGTTTGAGCCAATGAAGGAACAACTAAGAGGAAGGGATGAATTAAATCAAGAAATTCATGAATTGGCATACAGAGTTAGCTTGTTTTTTTAACATGCTGATCATCAATATCTTATCACAATGGTGGTAAAAATTTGTCAGTGTAGAGGGAGAGTGCTTTCAAAACATGTAATAACTTTGGTGATCCCAGTTTGTGTGTGTTTTTTTTTTTTTTTTTTTTTTTAAGTCCAGGTCAACCTTGAACCACCCTCATATACCTGTTAAATTACTTGTGCATAAAAGGATATACTGCATTCACTTTTTTGTCTTTATAAACCCCCTCTGGCGTTGGCTGTACAGGATTGGTTACCAAAAAAATGTATAATTTTTTTGTAATTCTAGTAAATGGATACTTATTTATTAATATTTATATTGTACAGTACTGCAACCTATAAAACCTTATACACCTTTAAACAAGTTATATTTCAGATAAGGACACACTGTACTTGAAACTGGAGCTAGAGTTTGTAGGGCTAGGTGGCAAGCTCTTTTGAACAGCTGACATCCAGTTTATATTTTCTTTTCTTATACTTTCCATGCTTTGTCCACCCATACAGGCCAAGTATGTTCTGTGTCATGCACCTGCCTAGAACTGATCCTGACTACAGTACACTCTTCTGTGCTAATGAAATTTATATAGAATTTGGAGAAAAAATGTAATAATCAAATACTCAGTTCAGTTACATGTTATAAATCCCATAATTAAATGTTCAGCTATATGTTTCAGGACAGAAGTAAGTCCTGTAATATATGATTGAGCATTTAATTGTGAAATTTTTCCCAAATTCTAAATAAATTTCATTGGTCCATTATGCAATATAGTATTTCCATATATAATACCAGTCCCACATTACCAAATGCCCTTCAAAATTAACAAGTTCAGTTTAAATCTATATATATTTTTAAAAATATAACTGCTATCAATAACTAACCAGAGTTAATGACTTACATTTACATGTAGGAGACTGATGTGTCCATTTTCCATCTAAACCGCATACCCTAGTATTTTCACCATACATTTTATGTCCTGGCCTGCAGTGATAATGAACCTCAGAATGAACTGTGAAGCTAGAATTATCAATATATGCACCACTAGGAACATCAGGCTTTCCACAATTGATTACTAAGATGAAAGGATAAAAAAAAAGAAGTAATCAAAATAAATTACCCAAGACTAAAATCCAGTATAGCAATTTTCTAAATGATATTGAAGTAATACCAACATACATCAAAAAATAAAAATGTCACAACAACAGTAGTTATGTTGTTGTTATTTGGTTTTTAGGAGCATTAGCAACTAAGGCCATATTGCTCCGGGATATGCGGTGGTCATTCCCTGAATGACCTTTCCGCATCCTCCGTATTTGGTGGTGACGGGCTCGAACCCCGGTCTAATCAAGAAGCGTGTGCTACGCACTGCTGCTCCTTCCCACCTGGCTACGGAGGCGCCAACAGTAGTTATAGCTACCCATTTCCATCTTTAGTTCTCAAGCAGCTATAGTTATCATGAAAACTCATTGTTCTCACATTCCATTATTCACATGGTGCCTCCGTAGCCAGGTGGGAAGGAGCAGCAGTGTGTAGCACACGCTTCTTGATCAGACTGGGGTTCAAGCCCATCACCACCAAATACGGAGGATGCGGAAAGGTCAGGGAATGACCACCGCACCGGAGCAATATGCTCCAGTTGCTAATGCTCCAAATAACAACAACAACATGCAACAAGTAACTACAGACCTGTTAGTTTAACTTATGTTCCAGGGAAAATAATGAAATCACTGGTTAAAGAAGCATTGCAGGGTCATCTAGACAGGACTGCAGTAATAGTTAAGACACAGCATGGGTTTGTTAAAGGGAGGTCTTGTCTGACCAATTTGATTGGATACTATGATGTGATCACAAAGGAACTGAATGCCAAAAATAATTTTGATATCATATACTCGGATTTCAGGAAAGCTTTTGATACTGTTGCACATGGAAGACTGCTGTACAAATTGGAGAGGTATGGCATTAAGGGTAAGTTGCTACAGTGGATAAAGGGATGGTTGAGTGGGAGATGACAGAAAGTGGTAATCAATGGACACTGCTCTTCATGGACAAATGTTATTAGTGGAGTTCCCCAGGGTTCGGTGTTTGGCCCATTGTTGTTTTGTATAATTATCAATGATATTGATGAAGGTATATCAGGTTTAATGTCCAAGTTTGCAGATGATACAAAGGTTGGCAGGGTCGTTAACAACAGTAAAGACAGTATGCTACTCCAACTGGATCTAGATAAGTTGGGAAAATGAGCTGACAAGTGGCAACTGAAGTTTAACATTGACAAATGCAAAGTACTGCATATGGGTAGCAATAACCAAAGACAAACATACCAACTGTGTGGTATACCACACTCAGGGAAGTAGAAAGTGAAAAAAACCTGGGGGTAATTGTGCAGTCAAATATGAAGTTTGCTGAGCAGTGCAGACAGGCTCCCAGGGCAGATCACGGAGTTTTGTCAATGATATATAGTAATTTTGCTAGCAGGGACAGGAGGTGATTATCCCGTTATACAAGGCAATGGTCAGGCCACACCTAGAGTACTTTGTACAGGTTTGGAGGCCTCATTTTAGGAATGATGTAGAGTTGCTAGAATGAGTACAAAGAAGGGCAACAAGATTGGTGAGGGGAACAAAGGGGTGCTCTTACCAAGAAAGGCTTAAATTCTGCAAATTGCAGCCCCTGGAGAGTAGGCACCTGCAAGGTGAACTGATTGAGGTTATAAGGCCTTGAATGGTTTGAGCAAGCTGAATGCTGATGGGATTCTTCCTTTTGCTCAGACTAAGAACCTGAGGGGGCACAGTTTCAAATTGAGAAAAGATAGTTGTAGAATAGATGTGTGGAAATTTGCCTTTAGCCAGCGGGTAGTTGATTGGTAGAACAGGTTTCTATCTTTTGTTGTGGAAGCTAATAACCTAAACAAATTTAAGGCTGAGCTGGACAGGCATTTGGAATGAATGGAGGGGTGAAATGGGTGGTTTTTTTTTGTTTTTTTTTTGCCTGATGTTGCATAAGCTTGCTTTCTTGCATCATATGCCTTTACAAATGTTAATGCTAATAATATCCCCCAAGAATTTCCCAAGGCCTTCCTTGAATTTATTCAAACCATCCACTGCCACAACAAGAGATGGAATCCTGTATCTCAGCAAAAAGAAGTATGTCATACGCATTCAGCTTACTCAATCCATTCAAGGCCTTAAACACCTCAATCATCTCACCCCACAAGTGCCTAATCTTTAGTGATACAATTTGCAGAACTGAAGCCTTTTCAGCTAAGAGCACCCTATTGTTCCCTTCAGCAATCTGGCTGCCCTTCTCTGCACCTGTTCCAGCAGATCTACACATCTTTCCCAAAGTGAGGCCTCCAGACCTGCATACAGTTCTCAAGATGTGGCTTAACCATGGCTTTGTACAAAGAGCTAATCACCTTTAGCATTAGCAGAGGCACATGATGCAAGGAAGCAAACTTATACAGCATCAGCCAAAAAAAAAAAAAAAACTTTCCATTTCACTGATCCATTCATTCCAAATGTTTGTCTAGTTCTGCCTTGAATTTATTTAAGCTATCAACTTCCACAACAACAGATGGAAGTTCTTTCCAGCAATCAACTACCAACTTACTAAAACCAAACTTCTGCACATCAATTCTACAACTGTCTTTCCTCAGTTTGAATCTATGCCTCCTCAGGTTTGTAATCTGAGCAAGAGGAAGATTCCATCAGCATTGACCTGTTGATACAGCATCAGCCAAAAAAAACCCTTTCCATTTCACTGATCCATTCATTCCAAATGTTTGTCTAGTTCTGTCTTGAATCAATTTAAGCTATCAACTTCCACAACAACAGAAGAAAGTTTGTTCCATCAATCAACTACCTGCTGGCTAAAGGCAAACTTCTGCACATCTGTTCTACAACAACTGTCTTTATTCAGCTTGAATCTATGCTCCCTCAGGTTTGTAATCTGAGCAAGAGGAAGAATCCCATCAGCACTGAACCTGCTCGATCCCTTCAAGGCCTTATACACCTCAATCAAATTGCCTTGCAAGTGCCTAGTCTCCAGAAGCTGCAATTTATAGAACTTCAGCCTTTCTTCATAAGAGCATTCCTTTGTTCTCTTCACTAGTCTTGTTGCCCTTCTCTGTACTTGTTCTAGCAACTCTACATCCTTACTAAAATGAGGCTTCCAGACCTGTATGCAGTACTCAAGGTGTGCCCTGACCATTGCCTCATACAAGGGGATAATCACCTCCTTATCCCTGCTCGCAAAATTCCTGTATATCATTGACAAGACCCCATGATCTACTCTGGCAGCCTGTCTGCATTGCTCAGAAAACTTCATATCTGGCTGCACAATTACCCCTCTTCCCCGGGTTTCTTTCATTCTCCACTACCCTGAGTTGGTAGATGACTTTCATCAACCGGTGAAATACCACCACTTTGCTTATTGGAGGCTTGAAGTGGTGAACCCCATGTTTAGTCTCTAGAGCAAAGTTTCCGGCACCCCCTCCCCCCATACTTCTCCTTCAACCCATGCACGGTACTAAGTACTATAGGTTTTGATACCTTTCATGTTTGGGGTTTTCATAAAAAAAAAAAAAACTACCCTGAGTGTAACACAGCATAGTTGGTACATTTCTCTGGGGTTACTACTACCCATATGCAGTACTTTGCATTTGTCAATGTTAAACTTCAGTTATCACTTCTCAGCCAATCTACCCAAATCATTACTGTTATTAACAAACCTGCCAACCTTTGTATCATCTGCAAACTTTGACATTAAGCTTGATGTACCTTCATCAATATCATTGATAAATATACAAAACAACAATGGGCCCATCACTGAACCCTGAAGGATACTACTAATAATATTAGTCCACGTAGAGAGGTACCCATTGATTACCACTCTCTGTCTTCTCCCACTCAACCATCACTTTATCCATTTAGGTGCTTCCATAACCAGGTGGGCAGGAGCAGCAGTGCGTAGCACACGCTTCTTGATTAGACCGGGGTTCGAGCCCATGACCACCAAATACAGATGATGCGAAAGGTCAGGGAATGACCACCGCATATCCCTGGAGCAATATGGCCTTAGTTGCTAATGCTCCTAAAAACCAAACAACAAACAAACTTTATCCGTTGTAGCAACTTGTCCTTAATGCCATACTGCTCCAATTTGTACAGTAGTCTTCCATGTGCGACAGTACCAAAAGCTTTCCTAAAATCCAAGTATATGATATCAAAATGATTTTTTGCATCCAGTTCCTTTGTGACCACATCATAGTATCCAATCAAACTGGTCAGGCAAGACTTCCACTTGACAAACCCATGCTGTGTCTGAATTATTACTGCTGTCTTGTCTAGATGATACTGCACTGCTTCTTTAACCAGTGACTCCATTATTTTCCCTGGAACAGAAGTCAAACTTACAGATCTGTAATTACTCATGTCACCCTTTGATTCCCCCTTTGTGAATTGGAGATGAATTTGCATATGTCCAGTCTATGGAGACTTCCCTGTGTCCAAGGATGCTCTCATAATTATCACTAAGGGTTTGCTTACTTCCTTTGCCACCTCCTTTAATATAACTGGATAGATCCTATCTACCCCAGGTGCCTTTCTTATGTTTAACTTCAACAATTTCTCCTCCAATTTTCTCTCAGTTATTACAAAACATTTAACTCCCTGTTAGAGTTTGATAAACATCTGGCCGTCTTCTCCTTGAATAACTTCTTATGTGTGAATGTCGATGCAAAATACTCATTTAGTTCAGCAGATATATGAGAATGATCATCTACAGTCTAACCATTGATGTCAAGTTGACAAATCTGATTCATCCCCTTCCTTTTAGAGTTTATATAAGTAAAGAAGTCTTTTCATACTTTGCCAAAGATTTTTCATAATCTGTCTTCGCTTGCATAACCTCCTTTGTGACTTGATTACAGACTAACTTCATCTACCATACTCTTCTGTGTTGCATGACAATTTATGTGCCTCCCATGCATTTTTCTTCTCTGCCACGAGTCTCAATAGTTAATCTGACCTCCATTTGGGCCTAAACCTAGAGCAGTATTTCATAGTTGGAACAAAAAGTCTAGTAGCTTCCAAAATTACTTCCTTGAATGCTTCCCATTTTGAATTGGCTGTTGGTAACATCATCTGTTGGTCCCACTGTATAGAACATAAAAAATCTCTGAGACCACTGTAGTCGCCTTTATGAAAGCAAAAACGCTTCCCTTTACCCCTGATGGTAGTTACATCATTAAGTAAATCCCACATCAGTACACTGTGATCACTGCCACATAGTGGTTCCTTTATCTGTAAATGCTTAATGCATGAATAATCACTTATTATCCTTGATAGAAAAGTTTCTGTATACCATGACAAAACCCCATGAGCTGTCATTGCAGCATGTCTGCACTGCTCATAGAATTTCTTATCTGAATGTACAATTACCCCCAGGTAATTGTGCATTCAGTGATAGCACAATTACATGGGTGTAGGAGCAAACATTTGATAAGGTACTCTGGTATTACTACTACTCATATGCACAGTACCTTGCATTTGTAAAGGTTAAACTTAAGCCTGATATACCTTCATAAATATCATTAATGATATTGTTGATGTTATTCCATGATATTGATGATATTACTCCACTAATAACATTAGTCCATGAAGAACAGTGCCCATTGATAACCACTCTTTTTAACCCTCCCTTTATCCATAGTGGTAACTTGCCGTTAATATCACATTGCTCCAGTATCAAAATTATTTTTTGAATCCAGTTCTCTGATCACTACATCACAGTAACCTATCAGATTGGTTAGGCAAGACCACCCCTTAACAAATCCATGCTGTGATGACAGTAAATTGCATTCCTGTCCAGATGGTCCTGCATTACTTCTTTAACCAGTGACTCAATCATTTTCCCTGAAATAGATGTTAAACTAACAGGTCTGTAATTACTCATGTCACTTTTTGATTCCCCTTTATGAAACGGGGATATATTTTCACATCTACAGTCAATAGGGACCTCCACTCTTTGCTGCCTGTCTTAATATGATTGGATAGATTCCATCCACCCCAGGTGCATTTTTTGTGTTCAGCTTCAACAATTTCTCTTCCACAGTTAATTCAGAAGGAGAGTGCCCATAAAAGTATCTATCTCAAAGGCATACAGCAGAAACTGAATATCTGCGAGACAGAGTGGAGAGACTTTCAATGACATGGATAATTAATTAATCTGACTGCTCTCTTTTGAATAGTGTCTAGAGAGAAAGGTTTTAGTGTTGCCAATCCAGATATATAAACAACTTTCGATGGTAGGGTGGATTTCATATTTTTACAGAGTAAGTAGTTGTTTAAAAGAAAAGTAATGCCAAGAGCAAAAAAGAAAACCTAGCTTTTTAGATTGAAGCAATTTTTGTGATATGCTTAAGACAAGATAGAAGTCAGGATAATCCCTAATAGAGAGATGACCTTGTCTAGAACTCTGAGCATCCTCAAATCATAAGAGCAATACTCAATTTTGAAGTTAACTATGTTTTCTTTTCTCCATTTTAGAACTGCCAGTACACTGCAAAATATATTTACATGTCTGAACAATTTACTAATTGCATGACTTGTCAATTGTACCTGCACGATGTACATAAAGCACTGTGATCAAATAATAGTATTTTAAGAGGGAAATTTCATGCAAATTGTGTTATAATTAAATTGACTGAGGCCATATACTTGTAGGTATAATACTCTGCATATTCTTTAAAAAAAATAATAAGAAAATTAATTTGCATTTGTGTTGAGGAGCATATTTTAGAAAAATTCTTGAATCAGTACAAAATTATATGTTAAAAAAGTTACAGTAACTTAAAAATGCTTAATGGTCAAATTGCCTGCAGCCATATTTCTAGTGTTAAAGATTTTTTTTTTCATTAACCTGAGGAAGGTTTCTACTTTATAATTTATGATTATTTTAACTTTGTTGCTTACTTTTACAAAGATTATGTATTCTACACAGAAGCTAAACAATGTTAATAAATATGATACTGTAATATTGCATGTTTATTTTTCTGGGAAAACGACTCATGCAAATACTCAGATCACATTCAAAATCAGCACACCCAAATTCATGCACACCAAGAAATGCAGATAAACAGAACCTTAGTGAAAATTTGTTATATAGTGTTATCCTTTAACCTTAATTTTGATTATTATATTATTTTCAATAGTACACTACTGATTACTGGTAAAACTCAGTTATCTCAGAGGGTGTGAAAAACATATTAACCAGCATCATGATTTATATTCAGTTTGGTTGGCATTATAATTACACTGAAAGTGCAATTTTATATGAATGATACCATTATTCTAATTTTAAAGTTAAATTAAAACTTAGTCAATTCTACGAAAATTTACAAAGGGTGTCAATGTACCCATGCAGTGGTAGTTTGATTTTTGCATGCCATTCAAATGCAGACTCTATGGGTAGGATTAACTTCAGATTAATCTATTGGTTGTGTGGTATTATGCTCAGGGTAATGAAAAATGAAAGAGACCTGGAGATAATTTTGCAGTCAGATATGAAGTTCTCTGAGCAGCGCAGATGGGCTGCCAGGACAGCTGATGGGGTTTTGTCAATGATATACAGGAATTTTGCTATCAGGGATAAGGAGGTGATTATCCCATTGTATAAGGCAATGGTCAGGCCACATCATCAGTACTGCATATACAGGTCTGTAGGCCTCATTTTAGGAAAGATGTAGAGCTGCTGAATTGGGTACAGAGAAGGACAACAAGATTGATGAGGGGAAACAAAAGGGTGCTCTTACTACAAAAGGCTTCAATTCTGCAAATTGTAGCATCTGGAGACAAGGCACCTGCAAGGAGATCTGACCAAGGTGTTTAAGGCTTTGGATGGATTGAGCAAGCTCAATGCTGATGGGATTTTCCCTCTCCCTCTTGCTTAGACTATGCACATGAGGGGGCATAAATTCAAACTGAATTTGGATGGTTGCAGAATAGATGTGCAGAAGTTTGCCTTTAGCCAGTGGGTGGTTGCTTGCTTGATTGATTGATTGATTGATTGAGTTTTTATTGGCGCATCAGCAACTATGGCTATAATGCGCCAAACCCTTTGGGGTGGTTGCTTGCTGGAAAACTTTCATCTCTTGTTGTGGTAGTGGATAGCTTACATAAATTCATGGAAGAAGTAGACAAACTATTGGAGGGAATGGATAGGTGAAATGGGAAGGTTTTTTTTTTTTTTTGGCTGATGCTATATAAGCTTGCTTTCTTACATCATTTGCCACTACTAATAAAAATACTGTATAAGGAGCACAAAACATAGTAATATGCTTATAACTTCTATCTTCATTCCTGTGATCACGACAGTCGGTCGAAAAGCATTGTCAGCTTCAGGAAGGAAAATCGTTTTGAATATTTTCGTTAGATTCTTTTAATTGCGTTAATTTGAATTTTAATTGTTTTGAATTGATTTTGAATTGTGTTAAATTGATTATTTAATTATTTATATTTTACTTTAATTATTTATATTTTACTTTAATGTACCGGTAAGTTGTCGATTTTTTCGTTTTTTCCGTTTTAATTTCTGGAGGGTATCATACGGAAGTGTTCCACGTACTATATTGAGGTAAACTCCTCTTATTAATTTACTTATATTATTATCAACGTAGAACATATTGAGTATTTCAGCTCTGATTCATACTATCTATCTTCATATTGTAAAATTTGACTCTGACAACATGCTTATCAAAGTGTAAAGTATGTAACCAAATTTCATCTACAACTGTCCTAATTTTTATGTTAAATTTAGTACATTTTTTTTTTTTTTTTTAGGAGCATTAGCAACTAAGTCCATATTGCTCCGGGAATATGCGGTGGTCATTCCCTGACCTTTCCGCATCCTCCGTATTTGGTGGTGACGGGCTCGAACCCCGGTCTAATCAAGAAGCGTGTTCTACGCACTGCTGCTCCTTCCCACCTGGCTACGGAGGTGCCCTGTTTCACTAGAACATGTAGTTTTATTGTGTCAACTATTATTGTTATTTTGTAGAGTTACCGTTTTAGTACTATTCTGATTTATATATGGTAAAATTGATTTTAATGCAATTTATTTATCATTCTGTATTATGATGTTTAATTGTATTAGAGTAGCATTAAAGATTCCTAGCAGGTTATCTCATAAGTAAACTTTACCAAAATTTCATTATCATTTATATTTTGTAATACAAACATAAAAAATATATTTTTTATATATATTTACTTACACCGGCACACTGGATCTTTCATGCTCCAAAAACCAGTATCTTCACATGAACGTTCTTCACTACCAGCTAATGTGTAGTTGTCATAACATCGATATGATATACGGCTACGATAAGTGGTGGCATTGTCAATTAACTGGTAGCTACCATTTCCCACTTGAGTTGGTATACCACAGTCAACAACTAAAATGAATCACATGTAAACATTTCATTGTGTGTTCAATAGTTATATAAATTACATTTTAATGTATGAAAATGTTCTAGCATAAATGAAAGTATGTAATAAAAAATTGCATTTTAATAAAGATTACCCATATTAGAGAATGCAAATAAAACTTAATAAAAGAAATGCTTCAGTAGATCTACTATTAAAAATTGGAAACTCACTGATATGAACTTCCTCTAGTGGAACGACATTCTTTCAACCTCCCATCACTCCCCTACTTCTCATCATATCCACAATCTATTGTGGAACCAGTTGACACTTCTTTCAAAATATCTTTCACTGACTATAAAAGTGTTATGGGGGTTTAAGGGTGCATATGCTGTTGTGGCTATAGTGTGCCTACTATAAAAGTCTTTAAGGCAAAGTATAAATCACTGGCAAAACTAAGAAGGCAACAAACTCCTTCAGATTAACTGGATATCCTGTCTTGGCCATCTTAGCTTCTGCTAGAAGCTAGGATGATATTCATAGGCTTGCAAGCATGATCTCTTCCAAAAGGAAGAGATCATGCTTGCAAGCCTACGAATAGGACCCACGCACTTTACTCACTTTTATCTTCTTTCTTCCTCAGATCTGGCTTTCTGTCTGAACTGCCATGCTCAAGTCCAGCTCAAGTCATAGTCCAGCATATCATAGTTGACTGCCCTCTCTATAATGAAGTTCGTTAAACCACCTTCTTATCAAAGCATGCAGCCCAATTCACTCCTACTTTGCAACAAATTTTAGACAACAGATCTGACATTAATGCAGTTTTTACTTTCCTAAAAAAAGATAAAATACTATGAAAGAATATAATGCTTAAATCCCCCATAATACACATCTCACTTTTAATAACATCTGATAACTCTTAACATTATTTGGTGCATAATAGCCTTTAGTTGCCATTGTGCCATAAAACCTCCAATAAGAACAACAACTACATATCCACAATCTGTGGTTTGATGAGTAGGGACTGCAGATAAGCAGCTGTGTTGACTTCTTGTAAACATTATTCTGATTTTGGGTTTTTCTGTTTTGTAATGCCAGAGCTTAATCTTCAATACACTTTTCTGTTCTTACATTTCTAGGTTTCTGCCACCTCGTAGCCAATGTAATTTTATTTTCAATCATTGTATATTTAGTCTTCTTGTTCGATACATTCCTGTCAGAACTGATAGATACCAATTTATGCATTAAATTTCTTTGTACATGTATAGTGTTTCGCCTAATCCATCCCGAAAAAAAAATAAATAAATTTTTTTTTTTTTCGGGATGATTCAAAAATAGGTGATTAATAGGTAGAAAAACAGAGCCATTCAATATTTCATGAGGGTGATCTGCATGAAAATATAAACAATAAGGTAGTAACATATTTGGATTTCAGTCATTGTTATGGAGTCATATAACTCTGAAATATAATGTCATTTCAGTCATGTCATGAACCACTGTCATTTTTCTCAGAGATAACATGCCAATTTTTGCTGGTCTTTCCTAAATAAAAGCATTGCTAAATTCCTTATGAGACAAAAAAAAAAAAAAAAGAATTACTGCATTTCTAGAAACAAAGACAGAGGTCACAGCAGGAATCACAAGTATGGTAACCAAACACGGTAACAAAGGCATTGGCTAAATTCCTTATTAGACAAAGATACAATTACTGCATTTCTTGGAAAAAAACAGAGACCAAACCAGGAATAATCACATGTCTTATGTTTCTAAATTTTTTGCAAGTTATTAATATTTAAAAATATATGTAGTGTTGAGCATTTATTTTTAGTTGCCGTGTATTGCCTTTTACTGCATTTTATGTATTTACATATTTTTCGACATTGTAACCTTTCTGGACAGTGATGAAAAATCTTTTTTTCTTTTATTCTTTTGTATTTTTATGGTGTGATCATAGTGCACCATAGCCTTAGTTACTTTTGCACCAGTAAAATCCAAATCAAATAAAATCTTTGTGGGCTAATGTTATTAGTGCTTTTGATACTGTTCCACATGAAAGACTGTGGGGTGCAAATTGGAGCAGTATAGCATTAGGGGCAAGTTACTGCTATGAATAAAGGAATAATTGGGTGATAAAAAGCAGAGGGTCATTATAAATGGGCACTGTTCTTCTTTGGCTAATGTTATTAGTTGTGTCCCTCAGGGTTCAGTGCTGAACCCTTTACTGTTTTAAATATTTATTAACAATATTGATGATGAAGCAACATCAAGTTTAATATATAAGTTTGCTGATGATACGAAGGTTGGAGGTTAATGACAGGAATCTGGGTATTGCAACAAGCCCTAGAGAAATTAGGCAGATGGGCTGAGAATTGGAAATTTTGGCAGTTGAGGTTTAACATGAAACATGCAGTGTGCTGTATATGGGTAGCAGTAATTCCAGAATAACATACCAGTTGGCTGATCAAGGTAATAGATACAGAATGAAAAATACCCAGGAATAATTATAAAATCCAACATGAGGCTCACTGAGAAGTGCTTGCAGCCTGCTAAGCCAGTTGATGGGGTTTGTGAATGATATAAAGGAATTTTTCCAGCAGGGACAAGGAGGTGGTTATCCCATTTCATAAGGCAATGGTTAGGACACATCTTTATTCATACATCTCTGGAAGCCTAATTTTAGGAAGAAAATAGATCTGTTCGATGGGAGCAGAGAACAAAAATAGTGAAGGGCACAAAAGGGAACTGAAGTCTTTCTTACCAAGAAAGACTAGGCATTTGTGAGAGGAGACATGACTGAAGTGTTTGAAGCTTTAAATGGATTGAGTAAACTAAATACTGATGGCATCCTTATTCTTTTTGGATGACATACATAAAGGGGATATAAAAAAAAGATGCCTATAGGATGTATGTGTGAAAATTTGTTTTCAGCTAAGAGAATAACTGATTGTTGGAACAAACTTCCATCTGGTGATATGGAGGTAGGCAGTTTGAATAAATTTTTAATAATTTTAATTTTTGAATAAAGAGAGAGTTAGACAAATAATTAGAGGGGAAGGACTGATGATGTGGGCTCGCTCTCTCTCTCTCTCTCCTTTAGCTGATGCTGTATAAATTTGTTTACTTTCGTCATTTGACACTAGTATTGATAACTCAATAGGATTATAATGAGGGGAAGGTCACGGATCTGGGTAATACTCTAGTTCTGATATAGAACATAAACCTCCAGCATATATCAAAGCAAGGTAGCTCAACTATCAAATAAAAACTTGCAAATAAAAAAAAAATAAGTACCAAATCTTTGTTTAAATGTCAAAAATTTGGCCCCTTCCAGAATATTTGAAAAGCATTAGTCATTTGTGCTGCTTGCAGCAAGAGACCCTATAGACATTGATCCCAATTTCCTCCACCAATTATAAACCAAGCATTCAATGACTATGTAATGAACACTGGGCTCAGGTGTGCAGCACCCAAACTTGTAATATATTTTTACAAATAAGGCAGAAACCACAATTATGGAAATCCAGCTTTCATACCTATTCTATCAGAATAGGTATGAAAAAGTTGTACTGGCTAGAATTGGCCACATCCATTTAACACAACTCTTTTTATTGCTTGTGGATGATCTACCACACTATACATGGCTATTCTCCACTAACGGTAAAACATATCCTTCTGGAATGTGCTCATTATTATACTGCTAGAATCTTTTGCTTCTGATTACTTGCTAACCTAACAGAACCACAAAGTCTAAGCAATATTATTGGATATGATATCAATCTATATAACTATCTCTGTACAGGGTATGTCTGTCAATGGCAAAAGTTGATGACGTAGAGAAGATATCATCTTTTAAGGACACAAAAGGTGATATTGTTGTACACGTTGGCGCTAATGATATTAAGAGTAGGAGACCGGCAGAATTACTCAACAAGTACAGGTCACTGTTGAAAAAAAATCCGTGAATTAGGGTTGAATTTGAAAGTGTTTGCAATTCTTCTCAGACATGATAGGAGGGAGTATATGATGAGAGCCTTGTTGATCAATTCGGCCCTGGAAAGATTGTGCAAGGCTCAAGGGGTAGAATTTTTTTCACCCTGGTCTGTACTTGTTAACAGGAGAGACTGCTTCTACAGGGATCAGATACACTTAATAGAAAGGGTGCAACAATATTTGCTGATGCTATTGAGGCAGTGTTAGGTGGGTCGAAAACTGCTAGCTTGGGGGGATACAAGGACTAATAGATTAAAAGTAGCTGCTGGCAGAGTTGAAAATGATTCTTGCACTGCTTCTATTGGAATGAGCAGCAGCCTGGAAAACAAGATGCAGGATATTTCAGAGACTGCTGGGGGTCATTGCGGTACAAGTAAACACATGGGTTGTGTTAGGGTAGCTAAGAATAGGAACAGGTGCATGTATACTTGCATATACAGTGAAACTTCTCCTAACGGACACCTCTCTTTAATGGACATCTCTCTACAAGGGATATTTTCAAGTTCCCCAACTCACCTCTATTGGTTTTAACGTGTTTTCAGCTTCTGTCTAGCAGACATTCTCTCTAATGGACGCGGACAGGCAATCTGCACTGTTTCATTTAGATTAGCACTTAATTTGATCTCCCCATAACGGACTGTGGGAGAGCTCACTGCCCTTTTTCTAGGAACTTTTCTTCCATGTATTGCCTCAATCGTGTGTTTATTTTCTATTTCCAATTCTCTGAATTTTATCAAGGTTTACGTCGCGGTTCTAACCCCTTTTTCAAGAATTTTAAGGCACGTGTAAAACTTCTGATGAATTCGGTGTGTGCAGGGGGGGTAGAATTTGGTCGGCCTTTCGTCTTTTCAGTTTTCAGTTTTGTTCAGTGTCGTGTGAAGTGCACCATGTCTTCTCATAAACATTTAACTTTAAAAGATAGCGTCGAACTCATTAATGCGTATGATTGGTAAAAAAATAGTGTTCGCAATCTCACTGCAAAATTCAAAATTGGGAAGATGCAGGTAAGCGACATCCTAAAGAAAAAAAATTAACTGCTCAAACAATTTTGGCAACACGGAAATGATCAGGTTCAAAAATCATTCCCGAAAACTGTTGGACTTCAAGTTGACAATGTTACGTATGAGTGGTTTTGTCGGCGCATGTGCTAAAAAAATTCCCATTAATGGGTCTATTATTAGGGAAAAGGCTTTGGAGGTTGCGAAATCTATGGGAGTAAATGAGTTCAAAACTTCTGTGGGATGGCTAGATAAGTTCAAAACTCGGCATAAAATTTCTTGGAAAACCGTAAGTGGTGAAGGTGGATCTGTAGATACTGGGGTTGTAACAGAGTGGACCGTCAAATTGGAAGATTTATGTCGTGATTTTGAAGCTAAGGATATTTACAACTGTGATGAAACAGGGTTGTTTTTTAAAGCTCTTCCTGAAAAAACAATGAGTCTAAAAAACGAAAAGTGCCAGGGCAGAAAAATTTCTAAGGAACACTTGACTGTACTATTGTGTACAAATATGCTGGGAGACTTTGAACAACCTCTTGTTATAGGAAAACCACAAAATCCTCGTTGTTTCAAGGGCATAAAGTTGAATCTTTTGAATGTTGACTGGAAGTCTAATAAAAAAGCTTGGATGATACGAGATATCATGAGCGAATGGATAAGTCACTTTAACCAAAACATGATTCGTCAAAACAGAAAAATTATTCTTTTCATGGATAATGCTGCATCTCACCCGCACATTGAATTGTCCAACATTCAAATCGTTTTTCTGCCACCAAACACATCTGCAGAGTGTCAGCCCTTGGATCAAGGGATAATAAAAAATTTGAAACTTTACTACAGAAAACGTGTTTTAAGACATCTCATTGCAAACATGAATGATGTAACATGTGCGAGTGACCTTACAAAGAAACTTAGCATCCTAGATGCGATTCAATGGATTTCCTCTTCAGTAAACGCAATTAGAAAACAAACTGTCGTGAACTGTTTTGTAAAGTCTGGCTTCTCAAATGCAAAAATTGAAGTTGTGAACAGTAATGTGGAGCACCAAGAAGAACAAGAACTTAAGTATCTATTGATAATGTACGATACTTCAGCTACAAGTGACCCTGGCTACAAAGATATAGACTCGAACCTCACTACAGAAGATGGTGCTCTAGATATCAACGACATTATGATCGATATTTTTCAAGAAGTTCCTCACGAGGATGAAGAAATGGAAGGAGGTCATTCTGTCGAAGAACATATTAACGACGAACCACCGATAAAAATAGAAGAAGTGCTCATACAAATCAATCGTTTAAAAATGTTTTTTGCCGCTGAAGAAGATACTGAAGGACTTTCGATGGTTTCTTCACTCCAAACAAATGTTGAAAACAAAATTATCAGCCGGAAGAAGGTGCAGAAGAAAATAAGTGATTACTGTATGTATTTTTCTTAAGATAAAGTCGTAATATGCATAGCACAATTGTATGTATATTATTTACAAAAATATTGTGCAAAATCTGTATATAATTTAATTTAATTTTACCTTAAACGTTTAACGATTTTTCTTTATCTCTTGTGTATGTAATTGTAATTGTATATTTCCTGGATATTGACTGGGATTTGTGGGTTGGTCACTCGCACACTAGCAAGCCTTTTGTGGATTTATTGGATGATTGTTTTCTATGTCAGCATGTTCGGGAAGCAACTAGAGGGAGTAATACTCTTGATCTGATTATCAGTAGTGATTCTTCATGCATTAAGAATCTGCAGATAAAGGAACCACTAGGTGGCAGTGATCACAGTGTGCTGAAGTGGGATTTACTGAAAGAGGTAACTACTTTCAGGGGTAAAGGGAAGGGTGTTTGCTTTCGTAAAGGCGACTACAGTGGTCTGAGACAGTATTTAAATTCTATATGGTGGGACCAACTGATGATGTTACCGACAGAAGGCATTCAAAGGATTAATCTTGGACACTACTAGGCTTTACATACCTACTAAGAAATATTCAAGGTTTAGGCCTAAATGGATGTCAGATGAACTAATGAGACATGTGGCAGAGAAGAAAAATGCATGGGATACATAGAAATTAATGGGTGACATGGAAGCCTATGATAGATATAAGCTGGTCTGTAACCAAGTCACAAAAGAGATTAGGCAGGCAAAGGCAGATTATGAGAAATCTTTGGCAAAGTATGCAAAGAAAAACAGCAAAGATTTCTTTACTATGTAAACTCTAGAAGGAAAGGGATGAATCAGATTGGGCCACTGGATATTGATAATTCAACTGTTGATGATCCTGCTCAGGTGGCTAACAAACTAAATGAGTATTTTGCATTTACATTCACACATGAGGAGTTATTCAGCGAGGGGAATGCCAGAGGTGTATTCAACTCTGGCAGTAAGCTAGAGAATCTTGTAATAACTGAGAGTAAAGTGGAGGAGAAATTGCTGAAGATAAACACAAGAAAGGCACCTGGGGTGGATGGGATCTATCCAGTTATATTAAAGGAGGCAGCAAAGGAAGTAAGCAAACCCTTAGCCATAATTATGAGAGCTTCCTTGGACTCAGGGGAGGTACCCATGGACTGGAGATGTGCAAATGTGACCCCAATTCACAAAGGAGGATCAAAGGGCGACACAAGTAATTAAAGACCTTTTAGTTTAACTTCAGTTCCAGGGAAATTAATGGAGGCATTTGTTAAAGAAGCACTGCAGGATCATCTAGACAAAACTTGAGTTATAGCTCAGACACAGCATGGTTTTGTTAAGGGGAAGTCTTGTCTGAATAATTTGATTGGATACTATGATGTGGTCACAAAGGAACTGGATGCAGGGAATAACTTAGATATCATATACACTGTATTTGTGTCTTAGAAAGGCTTTTGATACTGTTGCACATGGAAGACTACTGCACAAATTGGAGCAGTGTGGCATTGGAGGCAAATTGCTGCTATGGATAAAGGGATGGTTGAGTGGGAGAAGATAGAGAGTGGTAATCAATGGACACTGCTCTTCGTGGACTAATGTTATTAGTGGAGTCCCTCAGGGTTCAGTGTTGGATTCATTGTTGTTTTCTGTATTTATAAATGATACTGATGATGGTATATCAGGCTTAATGTCCAAGTTTGCAGATGATACAAAGGTTGGTAGGGTTGTTAAGGATATTAATGACAGTACACTGCTGCAACAGGATCTAGAAAAGTTGAGCAGATGGGCTGAGAGGTGGAAAATGAAGTTTAACATTGAGAAATGTGAAGAACTACATATGGGAAGCAGTAACCCCAAAGTAACATATCAACTCTGTGGTACTGACAGTGGTAGAGAATGAAAAGGATCTGGGGGTAATTGTGCAGGCAGATATGAAGTTTTCTGAGCAGTGCAGACAGTCTGCAAGAGTAGTGCTCCTTGCAGTTGATGTGATCATGGTATCTTGTCAATGATATACAGGAATTTTTATAGCAGTGATAAGGAAGTGATTATCCCCTTATGGTCAGGCCACACCTTGAGTATTGTATACAGGTCTGGAGGTTTCATTTTAAGAAGGATGTAGAGATGTTGGAACGAGTACAGAGAAGGGCAACAATATTAGCAAATGGAACGAAGGGTTGCTCTTATGAAGAAAATCTTAAGTTTTGCAGATTACAGTGTCTAGAGACTAGGCACTTGCGAGGTGATCTGATTGAGGTGTATAAAGCTTTGAATGGTTTGAGCATGCTCAATGCTGATGGGATTCTTCCTCTTGCTCAGAATAATCACCTGAGAGGGCAGAAATTCAAATTGAGGAAAGACAGTTGTAGGATAGATGTGCGGAAGTTTGCCTTTAGCTAGCGGGTAGTTGATTGGTGGAAAAGACTTCCATCTTTTGTTGTGGAAATCGATAGCCTAAATAAATTTAAGGCTAAGCTGGACTGGTATTTGGAACGAGCGGATGCTTTCTTGCATTGTATGCCTCTACTAATGCTAATCCTAATTATCATACTGCTAGAATCTTTTCCTTCTGATTATTTGCTAACCTAACAGAACCACTAAGCCTAAGCCATATTATTGGAAATGATATCAATCAATTTATATAACTATCTCTGAATTATTTTCTGTACTGTACTGATCACTATTAAGTAGAGGCGCAATTTGGCCATAGTAGCCCTTGTGTCATTAAACTTCTACTCCAACAACAACTTGTGCTGCTTGCAGTTGATGTGATTATATTCATATGGGCTGTAAAGTACAGCAGAAAAATGCCCAAATTATAGTGTCCCACACATTGCATACTCTAGGGAAAAAAACATTTAAAAAAAATTCAATGAGTCAGAACTGAAAACCGTCATGTACATGGAAGACAAAAAAATTGGCCCAGGCTCATTTTAATGCCCATGCCTGTATTTTCTCAGGTTATTCAAAGGTCAGCCTCAATTGCTACTACTTTACAAATACAAACTACTATTCAAATGGAAGTCACTTCTCCTAACAGATCAATGTCATACTGGACTGAGTCATTACTGGAAAATATGCCTCTACCTAGTACAACCCTTAAGACAAATAAGGCTCTAACTAAACGAATCACTGTTCCATACACTACTACTTCTCATAAGATGTATTCAGAAAGCACTGACCTTATTTTTTTTTTCTTTATTGAGCTTACTCATTTTAATAGCTATCTGTAGTTTTATGCCAGGAGAAAGAAATATCAATATTCTAGCACTTTTTCCTCACAGCAAAAAAAAAAACAGGCCAAAAAGTGGTGAATAAAATGTGCAATGAAAACATACTAGTGGGCAATTGGAGTTGTCTATAGATCCAGGTGAAAAGTGCCCAGATTGTTCTGAAGAAGTTACACAGGCTTGATGTGGTAGATTCCTGTGTTATACATTTCATATGCTCCAGTGTGTGTGTGTGTGTGTGTGTGTGTGTGTGTGTGTGTGTGTGTGTGTGTGTGTGTGTGTGTGTGTGTGTCCACCAATGATTTTGTGCAAAAAAATACTCTGGAAAAATTCACAGGATGGGGAAACGTCTGTTCCCCCTTTCTGAGATCGACTAACTAAACCCCAGATGAATACTTTAGATGTTCCTCCACTGTCCTTCAAGTTCACATACTCTGTAGTGGGATTTGAAAGCACACATAAATCCCCAAATGAGTGGCAAGTGGTGAAACAAAACCATTATACTGTCACAAAAAGATAGAAAGATAACTAATGGAAAAGTAACATGAAAACTATATTGCAAGTTCATAAATATTTTAATGTAAAATGCAGTTTTATGAATATTACTTAAAATAAGCTAAAATATTACTTTACTTACATTTACAAACTGGATCCTCTCCAGTCCACTGTCCTCCAAGTTCACATACCCTGGTATCATTTCCAATAAGTTTGTTACCCTTGGCACAGTTATATTTAGCTTTGCTGCCTGCAGTATGTCCACTAAGATCCAAGCTACCGTTTGTTGGTGGTGATAAGTTAGGACACCAGTTGACTGTAATGCAAAATATCAAAGCGATTTCAAAATGTGATTCATATCAAAAATTTTTAAAGTATATGACTCATTTTTAGAGATCTGCATTTTTTGTTTCTTATATAAAGATTTTATTTATATTATATTACATTGTTTATATAATATAATGCATTACATAAATATATTATATAAATATATTTTTATATTATATATGTAGGGAATCTATGTAGTTAGTTATAGCTGCCCTATATAAGGATCTGTTAAGATTTTGTAATTACAAAATCCTAACAGATTCTGTAACTACAAAATGTTTACCTGGTACGGTTTCTAGTTTTAACTAAAATTTTTTAGGAATTAAGAGCCACTCCATACAGTATTTAACATTTTAGAAAGACTTACAGAGACACTGTGGTTCAGTTCCATTCCATTTGCTGTCACTTCCACATACTCTGATTTCACCTCCCACGAGTGTGTAGTTTGTATCACATACATATTTTGATGTGGCATTAAAGGTGGTACGGGAGTCAGGAAATGTTACTTTACCATTTGCTATGTCTGGTAATGATTCACAGTTTATATCTACAGAGAGAGAGAGATTAATAGAAATCTTTGTTAAAAAAGTACATTTAACAAGGACTGAATTTTTATTTAGCAAATAATTATATATAATTACATATCAAAATTTTCAAAATAATGACCTTGACTATTCACACATTTTTTCCTTCATCAGTCATATAACTGCAAAAAAAAAAAAAAAAACCACACTTATTCAAAGTCCTTTTCAGAAATTTCCTTTACTTTTTTTATTATTTTTTTTTTGTCATGGCTGTCATAACTTGTGCTTCACTGGAAAATCTTCATCCTTATAAAGAATTCTTTAGGTTTGGTAAAAACAAATCCCACATGGCCTAAGGTCAGCTGAATAAGGAGGATGTTCTAAGACACAGTATTTGGAAAGATATTCAGCAATTTATTTTGTGTGACGAGCTGGAGATTGTTGTGGAATAATCTTTCAACGTTTCCTTGGGTATAGATTGGGTCTCTTCCTTCTTACTGCAATCTCACTTAGAACTTAATGACTTCTAAGATGGCTAAAATATGTGAGATGGTGCAGTAAATGAAGTTGATATGGTTAAGTCTTGGGCAAAAGCCTAATCTTTGTAAAAAGTCACTGGGCATAACCTCTTACTGTACACAGCTTTGAGGAAACTGGGTTTGCTACTCAATGCATCAATCTGATGTAGTGGAAGCATATTGTACTACTCTTAAGAAAAAAAAAAAACTTCTCCAAAGGAGAACTATATTGCTGTTTATTTAAAGTACATGCCATAGTTTTGTACTTTTCATGTACTTTTTTGGCATGTAACCCAGACCATAGTTTTGGCATTGGCTGTGGTCTTCTCAGTGGGTGGGTAGGTACTGTGAACATCTGAACAATCAAGTAGTGAGAGGTGGCTAAAATAAGTGAGATGGTGCATTAAATGAAGTTGATATGGTTAAGTTTTGGGCAAAAGCCTCAAGATATGAAAGCAATAAAAAGTCACTATGTGTCAGGCATAGTCTCTTTCTGCATACAGCTCTGAGCAAACTGGATTTGCTAGTTAGTGCATCGATTTCATATTGTAAAGGCACTTTTCCATGAGTTGCCTAATTATTGCACTATTCTAAATAAAAAGAACTTCTTCAATGGAGATGTATACTGCTATTTATTTAAAGTGTATACTACTACCCACATCATGGTTTTGATCCTGATTGGGGGTCTCCTTGGTGGGTAGGCAGATACTGTGAATATTTGAACAACCCAGTGATAAGGGATATCTACAATGCGTGAGATGCAAGTTGGTGCAGTAAATGAAGCAGATATGCTCTTAAGACTAGGGCAAAAGCTATGAAAGCTATGAAAAGTCACTGTACATGTTGATTACAACCTCTTTCTGTACCACAATATGAGACTGACGCATTAAGTTGCAAACCCAGTTTGTTCAAATCTGTGTACAAAATGAGGCTATGCCCAAAATGCAAAATAATTTTTTATAGCTCTTTCCTAACAAGGAAATGATTACACTACCTCTTGAGTATTGCATACAGGTCTGGGGTCCTCATTTTAGGGAGAATGTGGTTCTATGGGAACAGGTGTAGAGAAGAGGAACAAGATCAGTGAGGGAAACAAAAGGGTGTTTTTATCTGGAAAGGCTGTGGTTCTGAAAATTGCAGTGTGTGGGGACTAGGCACCTGTGAGGAGATCTGATTTGAGGTGTTTAAGGCTGTGAATGGATTGAGTAAACTCTGTGATGATGTCATCCTCTTGCTCAGAAAACACATATGACGGGGCTTAAATTTAAATTATGAAAGGATGATTGCAGAAAAGATGGGTGAAAATTTGCTTTTAGCCAATGGGGTTGGCTAAAAGTAAATTGACTGTGGGAACAAGCTGGCATCTAGTGTTGTGGAAGTGGGTAGTTTTAATATATTTAAGGAAGAACTTAACAAATGATTAGAGTGGATGGATGGACTGGTGATCTAGAAAGTGTTCCTTTTTTCTTTTTTTTTTTTTTTTTTGGCTGATACTGTATATGCTTGCTTTCTTTCTACTACAAATTTTTTTTTTTTTGTCCTCGCTTTTTCCCGTTATGTATGGGGTCAGCATTTTTATTGTTTTGGCATGCAATTTTTATGGCCAGATTCCCTTCCTGATGCCAACCCTCACCCTTTATCCGGGCTGGGGATATGCGGTGGTCATTCCCCGACCTTTCGCATCCTCCGTATTTGGTGGTCATGGGCTCAAACTCCGGTCTAATCAAGAAGCGTGTACTACGCACTACTGCTCCTGCCCACTTGGCTACAGAGGCACCTTAATTGCCACTACTAATAATGGAAGATTATTATTTTTTATTATTATTAGCCATATAGTGCAAGGAAGCCTGAGCTTATGCTGCATCAGCCAAAAAAAAAAAATTTCTGAGTTACCCTGAGAGAGAGTCAGTCAGAAATAGAAAGGAATTGTCAAGAAAGAGAAGAATGATGATATCCAAGCCCATACTCACCAGATGTGAGTACCTGGGTATATGGTGTGATCAAATGGGAACATTAATCTTGGGAAATAAAATTAGTCACAGGAAGTTAAATTTAGTGAATATGGCAGATAGAATATCACAGTGATCGAGTGCTTTGTTAGAAATTCTTAAATTTAGCATTAGCATTATCATTAGTAGAGGCATATGATGCAAGAAAGCAAGCTTATTCAGCATCAGCCAAAAAAAAAAAAAAAAAACCCCTCTCCCATTTCACCCCTCCGTTCGTTCGAAATACCTGTCCAGTTGAGCTTTAAATTTGTTTAGGCTATCAACTTCAACAACAAGTGATGGAAGTCGGTTCCACCAACCAACCACCCGCTGGCCAAAGGCAAATTTCCGCACATCTATCCGACATCCGTCCTTCCTCAATTTGAATTTATGCTCTCTGAGGTGATTATTCTGAGAAAGATGAAGAATCCCATTGGCATTGAGCATGCTCAAACCATTCAAAGCCTTCTACACCTCTATCAGATCACCTCGCCGGTGCCTAGTCTCCAGACTCTGTAATTTGCAAAACTTAAGCCTTTCTTCGTAAGAGCAACCCTTTGTTCCATTTACTAATCTTGTTGCCCTTCTCTGTACCCGTTCCAGCAGCTCTACATCCTTCTTGAAATGAGGCCTCCAGACCTGTATACAGTACTCAAGATGTGGCCTTATACAAGGGAATAATCACCTCCTTATCCCTGCTAGAAAAATTCCTGTATATCATTGACAAGACACCATGAGCTACTCTTGCAGCTCGTCTGCACTGCTCAGAGAACTTCACATCTGCCTGCACAATTACCCCCAGGTCCTTTTCATTCTCCACCACTCTCAGTGTAGTACCGCAGAGTTGATACATTGCTCTGGGGTTACTGTTACCCATATGTAGTACTTTACATTTGTCAATGTTAAACTTCATTTGCCACCTCTCAGCCCATCTGTTCAACCTTTCCAGATCCTGTTGCAGCAGCATAGCGTCAGTAGTGTCCTTAACGACCCTGCCAACCTTTGTATCATCTGCAAACTTAGACATTAAACTTGATATCCCATCATCAATATCATTCATAAACACCGAAAACAACAATGGACCCAACACTGAACCTTGAGGAACTCCACTAATAACATTAGTCCACGTTGAGCAGTGTCCATTGATTACCACTCTCTGTCTTCTGCCACTCAACCATCCCCTTATCCATAGAAGCAATTTGCCTCCAATGCCACACTGCTCCAATTTGTGCAGCAGTCTTCCATGTGCAACAGTATCAAAAGCCTTTCTAAGATCCAAATATATAATATCAAAGTTATTCCCTGCATCCAGTTCTTTTGTGACTACATCATAGTATCCAATCAAATTGGTCAGGCAAGACCTGCCTTTAACAAAACCATGCTGCGTCTGAGCTATAACTGAATTCTTGTCTAGATGATCCTGCAGTGCTTCTTTAACCAGTGCCTCCATTAATTTACCTGGAACAGAAGTTAAACTAACAGGTCTATAATTACTTGTGTCAGCCTTTGATCCTCCTTTGTGAATTGGGGTTACATT
This sequence comes from Mastigoproctus giganteus, assembly GCF_048544385.1. NCBI lineage: Eukaryota > Metazoa > Arthropoda > Arachnida > Uropygi > Thelyphonidae > Mastigoproctus > Mastigoproctus giganteus. The sequence continues at coordinate 206,387,863 of NC_143583.1, forward strand.
TGCACATCTCCAGTCTATGGGTACCTCCCCTGAGTCCAAAGAAGCTCTCATAATTATGGCTAGGGGTTTGCATACTTCCTTTGCTGCCTCCTTTAATATAACTGGATAGATCCCATCCACCCCAGGTGCCTTTTTTATGTTTATCCTCAACAATCTCTCCTCCACTTTCCTCTCAGTTATTACAAAATCATCCAGCTCACTGCCAATGTTTACTTTTACCTACATCATTCTCCTTCCTGAATAACTCCTCATGCATGAATGTAGATGCAAAATACTCGTTTAGATTGTTAGCCACCTGAGCAGGATCCTCAACTGTTGAACCATCAATATCCAGTGGACCAATCTGATTCATCCCTTTCCTTCTCGAGTTCAAGTATGTAAAGAACTGTTTTTCTTTGCATCCTTTGCCAAGGATTTTTCGTAGTCTGCCTTTGCCTGCCTAATCTCCTTTGTGACTTGGTTACAGACCAACTTATATCTATCATAGGCTTCCATGTCTTAAATAGAAAGCATCGACTGTATAGAGGCACTGTCATGATGCATATGCCAATTCCCTGGAGCTCATGTTTTCAGCCATTTTCTCTAAACAGCATTGTGTGATTGTTTTGTAGTATTCCCAGTTCACTGCTTGTGTGATCATGTGGGACAAATTCATAATGAATAATATCCTGCGAGTCAAAAAATACAATAACCAAGATCCTCACATTTGATAAAGATTGTCTTGCTTTTATGGGCTTTAGGTGGATCATAGCTTTATACCCATGATTTTTCACAAGTAATGATGGAAGAAATAGTGCATGGATTAGCAACACCTTGTTTTCAAGGTTTCTGACATGTGACAAGCAATTGCTCTGTGTAATTGTCAAAGAAAATCATCGCACCAAATAATCACACATCAGTAACTGTCTGACCCACAGTTGAATGGGCAGAGGAGAGAGTGAGGGCAATCTGGAAAGCTTTTCATGAAAACTACATATTTTTTGGCATGTTAGCATATATGCATAATGTGCCTATTGTCTTCACCATGTCCATTTGCATCCTTCTTAAGATGAGGAAGAAAAAAAAATCTGGAATGTAGTTCATGGATCTCCATTTTACTGAGCAGTACAAATGTACATATTTTACATTGCACTACACATAAATTTGGAAGAATATTTCATTGATTAGCAAAAAAAAGGCCTTGTGTGTCCGGAGTAAGCATACTGAAACAAATCTTGTCACTACCGACAATACATAAAAGTATAAAATAAAACTGTATTAATAATATAGTAAAAATAAAATACAATGTACAGAAACATATTAAGAATAGTAATAAGATCATCACTGTCATCATCATCTTCAGCCATTGTCAATCCACTACAGGATGGAGTCCTCCTCAACACATTTCCAGTACTCTTGTGCTTGCTGTTGCCATTTTGCTGGTGCACAATGGCAACAGAAAGCATGTGAAAGATGAAAGATCGATAAAATTTCACAATTTCATCAATCCACCTCATCTTTGGTCTTTTTCTTGAGCATTTGGAATCAGGTGGTATCCATTCCAAAATTTGTTTAGTTTGCCTATTTTCAGTTCTTCTTGATATGTAACCTGCCCATTTCCATTTTACATGCTTTATTCTTTCAATGATGTCACAGACCTTGGTTTGTTGGCCAATCTATGTACATGTTTTTTGGTTATGTTCAAAATTTGGCCCTCCATACTTTTCTGTGTGATTCTCAGTCTTTGTAAAGCTTTGTCATTCAATGTCCATGTTTCACAACCATATATTAGGACAAGGAGAATACAGTGATCAAAAACTTTTCATTTGCGACAATGGAAAGTTTGTCTTGAAGACTATATTAAGCTTTCCAAATGCTTGCCATTCCAATTTTATGTCTGTTCAATTTCCAGCATGATGTTTCTATCTGTTGAAATTTCTTATCCAAGATAAACATACCTTTCCACTTCTTCTAGTTCCTGTCCATTGGCCACAATTTTCTTTGGGCTGATAAATTTGTTGAACATAACCTATTTTATCTTGATATTTATCTTCAAACTGAACTTCTTCTTTTCATGCTGTAGTTCTTCAATGTTTTGCTGCAATTCTTTCAGATCATTGGCAAAGAGAATGATATAATTTTCAAATCATAAGTGATTCAGGTAATCTCCATTTATCTTGAGTCCTTTATTATCTCAATTTAGCTTGCAAAAAAATTCTTCCAAACAGGCAGAAAATAGTTTGGGGAAGATTGTGGGATGCCTTTTGCTATGTTGATCTGAACTTTATCATTGTTAATCCATATTGATGCAGTCACCTTTTCAAATACTGATTGAAAAATATTGACGTAAGCTCTGTCTACACCTTGGTTTATTAGGGTGTAGATTATTGCTTGTTTTGCAACTGGGTAAAATACTTTTTCATAGTTGATGAAAGCTATATATAATGGATGGTTGTATCCATTATGCTGCTCTGTAACTTTCTGCACTATAATAAGATATATATATTTTAATTAAATAAAATAAAACATAAGCCAGTAGTATGGCCATACTACTGGCTTATGTTTTATTTTATTTAATTAAAATATATTTCGGCTTCATATGGAGGAATTGCAAGTCGCTGCCTCTAATGAATGCTCAATTATTTATTTTATTATAATGTAACTTTTGTCAATATTTAATGGTAGTATATATATATATATATATATATGAATGGCAAAAGTACTAAAAGCAATAAAAACAAAATATACATCAAGTGGCTTTCAGAGCAATGTATTGCTTTATCAACTTGGAAACAAACAGTGTAACATACATCATTATATTCAGCAGAGGTGCAACGTATATGCATGCACTACACAAACCTGTGTAGATTGTGAATAGTGAGAAAAATAAGGGGAGTGCGAAGACAAAACATCAGCTGCTAGACTCTGTGGAAGTAGGCCAATTCACATTTGCCATGTTATAAGCTCGCCATCTTTCATTATACTGTAAAATTAATAGGGTGTATGCGGGCCAAAATTTCAACATTGGAACATGGGTTACAACTTCACCAGTTCTGCTGTTGCTGGGCGTTATTGGTGTAAGCAGCATGTTAATTGTGGCCCACATAACCAAAGCTGAAATTTTGGACCATGCACATGATTTTCATCATTCCTCCTAGATGGAAGCACTCCATGTAGCTGTGGCAGGTTCCAACATTAATTGCAATCATGAACTCACATACACCCTATTATGGAAGCAATTATTTTATGGTATGATGAAAGATGACAAGCTTATAAGGTGGAAAATGCACATCAGCTTACTTCTGCAAAGTCTAATGGCTGATATTTCGTCTGCCTCCCCTTTTCTCACTATTCACAATCTACATTGGTTTCTGTAGTGTATGCATACATGTTGTGCCTCTGTGAAATGTAATGATGTATGTTATACTACTTGTATTCTAAGTTGATAAAGGGGCACACTGCTCCAAAAGCTTCTTAATGTGCATATACTAATTTTGTTATTGTCACTTTTAGTACTTTTAATAATGTGTATAAGTATAGTGCGAAAGCATCAATAATACATAGCCAAATCTAAATGAACAGAATATTAGCAAAGCGGCATTGTTTTAATTAATATCTCATATTGTTTATAGTCTAAATACTTTTAATATTTTAATACAGGTGATACTTGGTGATTTTCTATGTAGTTTTGTAAGAGTGTAATTGATATTAGAAGTATTTTTACTAGGTCCATAAACTACAAATTAATATCAATACAAACGTGATTTTATAACATCACTGTATCATATAGTATATAATGTAATTTAAAATAGCATTGTTTGTACTTTTTTTTCAAATAATTGGCATTAGTGTAGCATTATTATTTTCTTATTATTTTGTATTATATTGTGTATTATATTTAAACTGAGTTTATACTACAGCATTATTATTTTCATATTATTTCGTATTATATTGTGTATTATATTTAAACTGAGTTTAGACTAAAATCAAGAATCAGACTACAGCAGTGGTTTAAACCTTTTTTTAATAATGGCACCCTTAAGTAATTTATTTTATTTTGTGGCACACCTACTCAATTTTCTGCCTGTTAGATCTGATTATCTAATATTAAAAAAAAATATGTTATATGATAGTTATTATAATAGTATGAACCAGAGCCATAATACTCAATACGTTCTATGTTGATATCAATATTTGTACAAGAATAAGAGAAGTTTATCTCAATATGATATGTAGAACACTTCCATATGATACTCTCCAGAAATTAAAATGAAAACAATTAAAAAATCGAAAATCATACATTACAGAAAAAAAAAAAATTAAAAATCAATTGAACACAATTAAAAATTAAGTAAAAAATTAATTTAACAAAAAAATTGCAAAATGATTTTCCTTTCTGAAGCTGACAGTGCTTTTCGACCATATGTCATGATCACAGGAATGAAAATTACCAAATAGGGGTGAGCATGAAACTTAAATAGGGATTATTTGTGTTTGCACACGTGCATAAAAGACCATAAATCAGAGACTAGATATGGCCGACAAACATTAACAGAATTCTCATGTAATTTAATTTCCACGGTTTCTGCAATTAATAGTCTCGTATAATTACATTGGACACTAAATATTTTGGCCTTGTTAAATAAAAAAGTATGTTTTTCATTAACGGCACAAAAGGCTAATTCTGATACTGCTGAACAAGAAGCACAAAATGAGGCTGCGTGTTGATTAACACGAAAATTCAGAGGAAACCGTGTAGAACCTTGATAAGATGAATCGCAATCACTACAAGAAATATTGTATACCAGGTCATATATTTGTGTTGTGGACAAGGAAAGGACTGAGTGATTGTTCATTATAGTGTGTAATTTCCGTATTGTCCTGGCCATGATTTTAAATTCAGTATCTTTAAAGAATCTGTTAAGCTGTTTGTGCCACTGTTCAACATAAATAAACAACAGAAATAAAGTATTTTTTGATATTTCTATTGTTGGTTGTTGTAGTTTTTTGTATCCTATCCTTAGCTTGTACCCTAATTTGGTTTATTGTAGTAAGGGGGTAACCCCTGTTTAAGAATCTGATGGTTAATATTTGTATTTCTGAGCCCAAAGCAGATTCCGTTGTTGAATATTTATAGGCATTGAGAAATTGATGGCAGGGTGGTTAATCATCTTATGATTAACCACCGTGCCATAAGGACTGAGAAGTGATAGTTGATGTTTAGCATTGATAAATGTAAGAAACTGCATATGGGCAGCAGTGATCTCAGATTAATAGACCAGTTCAGTGATACCATATTCAAGGTATTGGAGAAGAAAAGAGATCTAGGAGAATTGTATACAAGACATTATATGCTAGGACAGCTCATAGGGTATATCAATGACATGCAGAAATTTTACCATCAAGGACATGGAGGCGATTATTATATTATATAAAGCAAAGGCAGGGCTGTACCTTGAATACTGCATACAGCAGGTCTGGAAGCCTCATTCTAAGAAGGATGTGGATCTCTTGAAATGCGTGTAGGGAATAGAAACAAGATTAGTTATGGACACAATAGGGAATTCCTCCCATGAAAGACTTCAGTTCTTAAAGCACTTGAAAATTAGGCACCTATGAAGAGACCTGACAGATGTGCTTAAGGCTTTAACTGTATTGAGTAAATTAAATGCTGATGGCATACTTACTCTTTTTCAGACAATACACATGACACATAAATTTAAATTGTTGATCATGACTGAATTAAATTGATTTTAGCCAGAGAGTAACTGATTGTTGGAATAAACTTCTATTTGCTCTTGTAGAAGTGGATAGTTAAATAAATTTGAGGAAGCATTAGACAGATTATTGGGGAAGGGGGGGGAGTTGAAGAGATCTAAGTTATCGAAATAAATATGTGAACTAATTGTTTTATTTTATTTGTTCTAGTGAATGTCATTTGTTACAAGAAATGGGAACAAATTTTATATATTTTTATTTAATTAAGTATCCACTGTAAAGTGCAGCATAGTGGTAAATCACCTTCCAAATTATAATGTACACTTCTAACTAATATATCAGAAAAACATACATTTACAGGATGGTGCAGATCCAGTCCAGAAACCATTAGCATCACATTTCCGTTTCACATTCCCAACCACCATGCTGCCTGTTGGACAAGCATATGTTACTTCTTGACTAAGACGATAATCCTTTTCAAGTACAGTAGAGTTTTCTTTTCTGTCTGGGCTCCCACAGTTTGATGGATCTGAAATGGAAATACACATTAAATTTATACACACTAAGTTAGAAAAAAGATATCTGTCATAAGCAGAGAAAAATTTGGATTATCTGAAAACTGATTTGTTCTTTAGTATTTATATAATATAAAATATATAAAGGAAATAAAATTATCAGTATTTAAATAAACATGAGATAAATATAGTATCAGTTGTAGAGTAAATTCCTGATTATCTTTATGTAGATTATCTTATGTTTTTTAAATTTCCTTTTTTTTTTTTTTAATTTTCTTTACTTGATGAACTTAATGAAGGCTCATAAAATAGCATACTGTCTATAAACTGAACTAACCTTTCATTTCTTGATCATCATTTAGTTTAATGCTTCTATCAGTCTATTTTTAAGTTACAGTTTATAATGGAGGGTAAGAGGATTAGAAGTGCACAGTTTTAAATTATCATTACTTGATAATTTAAATTGACACTGTCAAAGGTACTTGTGGAAAGGAAAGGAAAGGTACTCCTTTCCTTTCACCCTATCTGTTTATAACAGTTTACTTTTATGGTTTTCTCCAAACTAACCTGAGCTGGGGGGGTCAGCATAGCATGTAAGTAGCTTTCTGCATGCTGCAATTCAAATCAATCCAAGTGATTGATACCAAAAATACAATAATATTCTTTTATACAGTAGTAGTCTTTCTTGTAAACTTTGATATTTACTGGCTGTCAAAGGGTAAAAATGGAAAATTTATTTATATTAATGAGAAACTACTAAAGCTAACTCCTGCTACTGAAAAGCAATATATTTAAATCCTGTTTTAGATATAAATTAGGCTAAAACATGATATCAGACATGACTTTAGCTTTAGAGTTTACAGCAGTTGTTTTGAGAAGTGCTTTTAATGTTATATTTTTTTTTATAAATCAAAAAGAAATTGTGGTGCATACTCACTATATTGGCAAACCCAAGGAAGATAATCAAGATCACAAGTTACATCATTCCATAACCATTTCCGACCTCCGTCCACCACCACACAGTTCTGTTGACCATTGTAATTATTTGGCTGATCATCTGCCCACAAGAATTTTCGGACAGGCTCCTCTGAAGAATGCAAAAAGATATAAAGCATTAAAAAAAAAAAAAAAAAAAAAAAGCTATTTGGCATTAAATAATTGGGTTGCCATTTCTGTTTTATAATATCTTTCCCTAATTTAAATTAAATTATGGCATAAACTTTTATAAGCAAATTAAAAATGTAATTTAAACTTATAGGAAAGTATATAGGAATTATTTTGATTCCCAATTTAAGTTCTTTTGGGCTCTAAATCCACTCATTCACCTAGTCATAATACCTAATTGCAATACCTTTCAAGAAGTTTTCCTAAAAGGGTAAAAACAATCCCAGACATAACTATGTGTTTTCATGTAAATGTAAGCAGGTTAAACAGTGCTGAAGAAAATCCCTTAGAGACTTTCTTTGGAATGTTTGTTTTGAATATTTTTAGAACTGTCTCATTCTTTTAAACTATTTTAATAACCTTATTAATTGTTTGGAACAGCAGGACTGATCAACTTCTGTGTGTAACAATGTCTGTACATATTTATCCATGTGCATAAAAAGCACAACTGTTCTTTAAGATTACATTTATATTACTTTCAATAAGATATAAAATATTTTAATAAAATTTAAAATACAGCTTAATCATCTCCTCACTCTGTGTATGTCTTTCCCTCTCACATACATAATTCATGTTCTCCTTAGCATAAACTTCATATAATGTGAGCTATATAATATTGTTGTTGTTGTTATTTGGTTTTTAGGAGCATTAGCAACTAAGGCCATATTGCTCCGGTGCGGTGGTCATTCCCTGACCTTTCCGCATCCTCTGTATTTGGTGGTGACGGGCTCGAATCCCGGTCTAATCAAGAAGCGTGTGCTACGCACAGCTGCTCCTTCCCACCTGGCTATGGAGGCGCCGCTATATAATGTAAGATATGGATTTGTGTTACTGGCGAATACTGAAGCCAGAACTCCTGTCAACACCGCTGCTCTGCTCAAGGAATTGGAAGCTTCATATCTCAGACTGCTTTCTCCCAAACCAAATGCTACCGGAAGTACAGCATCTCGACACTGACTTGCATAGGTTTTGCAGCAATAAAACCTACAGGAAAGAAATGTTAGCAGCTCGCTCCAATCCCAGAATTGAATTAGAACAAGTTCGTGCACCCTCCACACAATCTGCCAAGCTCTTCTGTGACACGACAAAATGCGTTTGACAGAGAAGTGCCATTCGTGTAATTAGATATTTTTATTGTAAATATAACTGTATGATGTAACTTGTAAATACAGTTAATACTGCGTAATATGAGGAAGTGTAATGACATGTTTACATTTTTAATTTTACAGTGTGCATTGTCTATTCTGATGTGAGCATTATCTATGTGCATTATCTATTAACATAATAGATAAAGCAGTGTGCATTATCTATTAACTAATTATCTATTCTGATGTGAGCCCCTGGCCTTGACGGGACAATTGCGACCTCACTTAAATCTATGTACATTGTATTTATTTAGTTGCAATAAAGATTTTCTCTCTCTGTAAATAAAAATGTCACCAGTTTATTTCTGTAAGGGCTCAAATACTGCAGCATCATTTTTCTTAAAGAAAGAACTGATTTTCAGTTGTTTTACATTTTCTTTTCTTTTCTTTCTCAGGCTTGGGCCAAGGTATTTCCACACCCCAGGCAGAAAGATTTTTTGGTGCCCCTTTACTAAGGATATTTATATATATTTTTTAATGATTTGTAAATTAGCACCCCTTAAAGAATGTCACCCTAGGCAAGGGCTCTGCTAGCATGTACCTTAATCTGGCACTGCTCTTTGTAAAGTTCTTTTTAACAGGAAACTGCATTTAAAGTGATCAACCCATCCACAACTAGCCTTAAAACTGCTTCATTCACAATTTTGCCAAATTTGTGTTTCACCCATGTGTAAACATTCTTAGAAAATTTATATCAATTTCGTTAATGTGTGAGCAGTGCGACACCTTTTTAACCAAATGACACATTTTATCCAAGTGTTCATATTATAGACATGAACATGTTTTATATTTTAGAGCTTTTAGTCATCAGACTAAGTCTTATATGCTCTGTCAGATTTTATCTGTGATGGACGTGTGTCAGTCAATTTTAGTTACCTAAAATCATTAAACCTTTTTACTCTTATTTAAAATTTACCTTTTTATATTTTTTTTTACTTATTTTTATTGTTATTCGTTTTTGACATCATCATCAGCCATTTTCAATCCACTGCAGGATGAAGGCCTCTCTAGCAACTTTCCAGTTCCTTCTGTTTTGTGCAGTGGCCATCCATTTACTACCCACAAACTCATGAATTTCATCTGTCCATCTCTCTCTTGTCTTCCAGGATTTCTTCTAGCTCCTTTTGGGTACCATTCTGTTATTTTCTTAGTCCATCTGTCATCATGTCTTCGAGCTATGTGTCCTGCCCAAGACCATTTTAGTTCTTTAGTTTTGATAAGAATGTCCTTTACTTGAGTTTGCTGCCTAATCCATGTGTTTCTCTTCTTATCTAACAGTCTGATTCCCAATATAATTCATTCCATTCTTCGTTGTGTAGTTCTCAGCTTCTCTTCCATTCTTTTGGTGAATGCCCAAGTTTCACTTATTTAAGTCATGGTGGGGAGTTTACGCTGGTTCATTATTTTATGTTTCAGACAAATTGGGATATTGCTCCTCAGTATGTGACTATATTTCCTGAATGCTATTCATCCAAAATTTATTCTTCTCTTGACTTCCAGCATTTATCATTATTACAGCTAATGACTTGTCCCAAATAAGTATATGACTCCACCTTTTCAATTACTGCTCCTTCAATCATTATTTCCCTTTCTGTGGCATACTTGTTCATCATTACTTTTGTTTTAGCCATATTCATCTTTAGTCCAAAATCCTTACTAACTGTGCATAACTGATTAAGATTTTCTTCTAATTCTTTGGGATCGTGGTTTATGACCACAATGTCATCTGCAAATTGTAAATGGTTTAGGTACTCTCCATTCACATTGACTCCTTTCTGCGACCATTCTAATCTTCTGAAAGCTTCCTCAAGGGCAGCAGTAAACAACTTCAGAGATATTGTGTCTCCTTGTTGAACTCCTTTCTCAATTTTCAATTTACTAATGTCTTTGTCTAGTCTAATAAAGGAGGTAGCATTCTCATATATTTTCTTCAAAATCATAATATATGGGGTATCATGCCTTGTCTTTCCAGTGCTCGAAAATTGCCTTATGCTGTATGGAGTCAAATGCCTTTTCATAATCCACAAATGCCAGGCATAATGGTGTTTTATATTCATTTGCTTTCTCCATTAGCTGTGACATTACATGAAGGTGATCCATAGTTGAGAATCCTGAGATCATCAAATAGTCAAATTGATGAGAATCCATCAATTTGACTATTTGATGATCATGCTCAGATCTATCATTTTGCATCTACATTCACATATGAGGAGTTATTTAAGGAGGGGACTGCCAGAAGTTTATCAAACTCTAACAGGGAGCTAAGTGGTTTTGTAATAACTGAGAGCAAAGTGGAGGAGAAATTGTTGAAGTTAAACATAAGGAAGGCACCTGGTGTGAATAGGATCTATCCAGTTATATTAAAGGAGGCAGCAAAAGAAGTAAGCAAACCCTTAGCTATAATTATGAAAGCTTCCTTGAACTCAGGGTAGGTCCCCATGGATTAGAGAGGTGCAAATGTGTCCCCAATTCACAAAGGGGATCAAAGGATGACACAAGTAATTACAGACCTGTTAGTCTAACTTCTGTTCCAGGGAAAATAATGGAGTCACTGGTTAAGGAAGCGATGCAGGATCATCTAGACAAGACTAAGTCTTTTCAGACACAGCATGGGTTTGTTAAGGGGAAGTCTTGTCTGACAAATTTGATTGGATATTATGATGTGGTCACAAAGGAATTTGATGCAAAGAATAATTTTGATATCATATACTTGGATTTTAGGAAAGCTTTTGATACTGTGGCACATGGAAGACTACTGTACAAACTGGAGCAGTATGGCATTAAGGGAAAGTTGCTACAATGGATAAAAGGATGGTTAAGTGAGAAAAGACAGAGAGTAGTTATCAATGGACACTGCTCTTCATGGACTAATGTTATTAGTGGAGTCCCCAAAGGTTTGGTGTTGGGCCCATTGTTGTTTTTGGTGTTTATCAATGATATTGATGAAGGTATATCAGGGTTAATGTCTAAGTTTGCAGAAGATGCAAAGGTTGGCAGGCTTGTTAATGACAATATACGCTACTGCAATGGGATCTGAAAAAGTTGAGCAGATGGGCTGAGAGGTGACAACTGAAGTTTAACATTGACAAATGTAAAGTACTGCATATGGGTAGCTGTAACCCCAAAGTACCGTATCAACTGTGTAGTAGAACACTCAGGATAGTGGAAAATGAGACGGATTCGGAGGTAATTGTGCAGTCAGATATCAAGTTTTTTGAGCAGTGCAAAAAGGCTGCAAGGGTAGCATATGGTGTCTTGTCAATGATATATAGAAATTTTGCTAGTAGGGATAAGTGGGTGATTGTCCCCTTGTATAAGGCAATGGTCAGGCCACACCTTTAGTACTGTATACAGGTCTGGAGGCCTTGTTTTAGGAAAGATGTAGAGCTGCTGGAACAAGTACAGAGAATGGCAACGAGATTGGTGAGTGGAACAAAGGGTTGGCATTAACAGAACCGTGCTGAGGGAGAGGCAAACAAAGTTCTTGCCTCATATTAAAAGCTGAAAGGGGCACCAAAAGAAAGATTAAATAATTGCCAACGTTGCCATGATTAACAGTAGGGTGCAATTTTTCATTCTTGCCTGAGGTACTAAAATGCTCTGCACGGCTCTGGGTGTTCCCAAGAAAGGTAACACACATGGTTGTGCAAATTGCAGCTTCTGGAGACTAGGCACCTCCGAGGTGATCTAATTGAGGTGTATAAGACCTTGAATGGATTGAGCAAGCTCAATGCTAATGGAATTCCTTTTGCTCAGATTACTCATCTGAGGGGGCATAAATTCAAACTGAGGAAAGACAGTTGTAAAATAGATGTGCAGAAATTTGCTTTTTAGCCAGCGGGTGGTTGATAGTAGGAACAAACTTCCATTTATTGTAGTGGAAGTCAGCAACTTAAATAAGTTCAAGGCAGAACTAGATAAGGGCATTTTTTTTTTTTTTTTGGCTAATGCTATATAAGCTTGCTTTCTTGCATCATATGCCCTACTAATGCTAAAAACAGCATTTTAAGTTGTCTTAAAATAACTGTGAGGCCGCCAATCAGCCTTTCACAGAATGGGAAGTGAAAGCAGCACTATCTCTATTCCAGGTGGGTGTTGTCAGGTCAGAAATCCATTATGAGTCTATAGATTGGCTGCTCTGTCTGTACAACAGAATCTATCTTCAAGAGCAGTTTCCAGGCTACTAGCATAAGGCATTCTTGCTTGCCTTCCCCAAGCCAGGAGAGGATCCAAAATTTATGAACAGTTATTACCCAGTTGTTCTGACAAGCTGCTTGTGTAAGATCCTAGAAAGAATAGTCAATGCCTGCATCATGTGCTATTTAGAAGCTAATGACATTTTTTCCAGATCACAGTGTCACTTCTAAGTAAAAGGTCAACACTTGGCCATTTAATTCAACAGGAAACATCTATTAGAGATGCTTTCCTTAAATGTGAGCACCAGGTGTTAGTCTTCTTTGATATGGAAAATGTATGACACAACTTGCAGACTTGGAAGTTTAAAAGGTATCTATCATCATAGACTCATCTAGCAGTTTTTAAAATTTTTTTGTCAAACCACTGATTCCAAGTTTGTGTAGAATCCACTCTCTCTCTCGACCTTTTTTGTCAAGAGAAAGGAGTTTCCTCAAGGTCAGTGCTAAGTGTTACACTTTTTTTGCTATCAAAGTTAATTCTGTTATTGAACAACTTCCTCCAAAGTGAAAGTGCCATCTTTGCTGATGATTTCAGTATCTTTTCTCAGTCATGTAATACAAAGATCATCAAAGAGCAAATGCAGCAAACCATTGACCATCTCACTTCCTGAGCAGCAGTTAATAGTTTCTGGTTCTTGTCTCAGAAAACTATCTGCATACACTTCTCTTACAATTGAACCTTCACCCTGACCCAGATATAAAGCTTAGACAAAACATCATTCAGGTAGCACCCAAGACAGAATTCTTGGTGCTTTTATTTGATAATAAGTTGCCATTCCTACCACATATCTCTCAACTGCAGACAAAGAGCAAAAGGGAACTGAACCTTTTACATGCCATCTCATCCAGTGATTGGGGAGCAGACCACTGCATTTCACTCTGCATCTATTGTGCGCTTGCTCAATAAAAATTAGATTATTGGTCCCATGTGTTTATGCATCAGCTACAAACAGCATACTGTGATGGTTTGATCCAGTTCATCATCAGGCCATCCACTTTGCTACTGGAGCATTTAGAACCTCTCCTGTCCAGTCTATTTGTTGAAGCTAGTGAACCACCTCTGACACTTCGACAAAAGCGTTTGTTGCTAAAATATACTTTTCAACTAAAATCTTTGTCAGACCACTCTATGTGGACATCCATTTTCAAGTCATGATGGGAAAATCTCTATCATACCTGTAAGACTGTCAGCCATCCTTTTGGTATTCATATTTGAGAGGTGCTTAGAGAGCTTAACATCAGGATAGACAATGTTGACAAGTCATTAAAGTTGCCCCTTTCACACTGGCATACAAATCCACAACCATCATGCAACTTATCTATTAAAAACTGAGGAAAGGCCAACACTCCATCTTTTGTCTACCTACAACTGTGTGCTGCCCATCGAGCTGCCTATTTTGATTTTGTGCCTGTCTTCACTGATGGCTTGATGTCAGAATCATGTATGGGATTCGCTGCAGTGTTTCCAGATAGCACAGTATCTGAAAAGATTCCCCATGAGTGCAGTATATACACAGGCAGAGTTGTATGCTATAGAGCTGGCTTTGGACTCCATTAAAACTAATAATCAATGGTGTATGGTTTACACTGATTCTTTGAGTGCATTACAGGCTTTATCGATGATGAGATATAATCCTCATCCAGTCCTGTCCAGGATTCATCTAAAGTTATTTTTTCTCTATGAATCACAATTGACATATGTTTCTGCAGGATTTTCAGTGGTAATGATCTGGTAGATTGTATGGCCAGATCAGCACAACCTCAGAGCAATCACAGCCTGCTAGTCCCCTATACAGGCTACAGGTGGGTATTACATAATATATTCAATTCCCAATGGCCACAATTGTAGTATGGGCAAGCCACAAATAAGTTGTATCAGATTAAGCCAGTAATTCAAACATGGCAGTCTAGTCTGCTCAGGAATTATAGAGAGGAAGTTGTTCTTGTATAGGACCTAGTCATCTTACACATTCTTTCCTGCTGAGGGCTCATGACCCTCCTATGTGCGGGAATTGCAACACCATTTTAACCATTCAATGTATTTTTACCATCCATGTTTTAGACATGAACGACGTATATCTTTTACTGCTTTTATCCATCTGACTGAGCCTTATACATTCAGTCAGATGCTATCTGACAAAGACTGTGAGTCAGCTGTTTTTAACTATTTAAAACTGATAAACTTGTTTAGATCTATTTAAAATATACTCTTTTTATTACGTATACTTTTTTATTTTTTTATTTTTATTTTTATTTTTATTTTTACATAGTCTACAAATATGTTTTTACATTGTGACCCATGAAAGTTCGTGACCCACCTTTTATTGCCTTTTTGTCTGATACTATTTTTATAACAATTTTTATTCATTTACTGTTGGTGCCTTATAGCTTGAGTTTCTGATGCACCAAAAACTCCAAAAAACAGCTCATCTACTGTTAAGGGATCGGATCCACTGCCATCTTCTCAAATTGCTAGTTTGGGGGAGGATTCAGAGACTAAAAGGTTAATAGTAGCCGCAGGCAAAGGTGAAAGTGATTCTTGCACTGCTTTTATTAGAATGAGCAGTGGCTTGGAGGGAGGGGGGGGCTGGGTGGTTCAGGGACTGGTAGGAGTCATCATGAATAGTCATCAGGATATTTTGCAAGGTGGTGCATGTGGAAATAAATTTTTTGTTCACCAAAGTTAAAAATACATCCAATATTTTAATTAAGTCAAGTTTGAGTGATTTACATGTGTACAGATGAGCCAATGTTTCGGGATCGGTGGGAGAAAGAATTTGTATTTTGAAAGAAAGAATTTGTATTGTTTTAATGTTTCAATAAATTAATGAAAATATTAAAAATTCTGTATTACATTGAAATCCAAATGATTTCAAAGTAATAGAGAATTACTTTGAAGTCTGTAATCAGTATGTAATCAAGTCACAAAGGAGGTTAGGCAAGTGAAGGCAGATTATGAGAAATCTTTGGCAAAAGATGCTAAGAAAAATGGCAAGGACTTCTTTACTTATGTAAACTCTAGAAGGAAGGGGTTGAATCAGATTGGTCCACTTGCATGATATCGATGGTTCGACCATTAATGATCCTGCTCAGATAGCTGATAATCTGAATGAGTATTTCGCATCTACATTCACACGAGGAGTTATTAAGAGAGTTATTAATGATTTTGTAATAACTGAGAGCAAAGTGGAGGAACAATTGCTGAAGTTAAACATAAAGCCACCTGGGGTAGATGGGATAAGCAAATCCTTAGCCATAATTATGAGAGCATTCTTGGACTCAGGGGAAGTCCCCAATGATTGGAGATGTGCAAATGTATCCCTAATTCAAGTGACACAAGTAATTACAGACAAGTTAGTTTAACTTCTGTAATGGGGATAATGAAGTCACTGGTTAAAGATGCATTGCATGGCCATCTAGACAAGACTGCAGTAATAATTCAGACAGCATGGGTTTTTTAAGGGAAAGTCTTGTCTGACAAATTTGATTGGTTTACTATGATGTGGTTACAAAGGAACTGGATGCAAAAAATAATTTTGATATCATACACTTGGATTTCAGGAAAGCTTTTGACACTGTTGCAAATGGAAGACTACTGTACAAATTCGAGCAGTATGGTATTAAGGGTAAGTTGCTACAATGGATAAAAGGGTGGTTGAGTGGGAGAAGACAGAGAGTGGTACTCAATGGATGCTACTCTTCGTGGACTAATGTTATTAGTGAATTCCCTGACAGTTCATTGTTGGGCCCATTGTTGTTTTGTATATTTGATGATATTGAAGGAATAGGCACATTTTGGCTCCAGTTGCCCTTGTGCCCAAAAACACCAATACCAATTATATTCATATTCATATCAGGCTTAATGTCAAAGTTTGCAGATGATACAAAGGTTGGCAGGATTGTTAATGACAGTAATGACAGTGTGCTACCGCAACAGGATCTAGAAAATTTGGGTAGATGGGTTGAGAAGTGGCAAGTGAAATTTAACATTGACAAATGCAAAGTGCTGCATATGGGTAGCAGTAACCCCAGAGTAACATACCAATTGTGCTGTACTACACTCAAGGTAGTGGAAAATGAAAAAGACCTGGGGGAACTTGTGCAGTCAGATAGGAACTTTTCTGAGCAGTGTAGACAGGCAGCAAGAGTAGCTCATGGAGGTCTTATCGATGATATACAGGAATTTTGCTAGTAGGGAAAAGGAGGTGATTATCCATTTGTATATGGCAATGGTCAGGCCATGCCTTGAGTACTGCATACAGTTCTGAATTCCTCAACATCCTTTAGGAAGGATGTTGAGTTGCTTGAGCATGTACAGAGAAGGGCAACAAGATTGGTGAGGGGGAATGAAGGGGTCCTCTTACCAAGAAAAACTAAGTTCTGCAAACTGCAGTGGCTGGAGGCTAGGCACCTGCAAGGTGTATAAGGCCTTGAATGGGTTGAGCATGCTGAATTCTGATGGGATTGTTCTGCTTGCTCAGATTATGAACTTGAGGGGGCATTAATTCAAATCGAGGAAAGATAGTTATAGAATAGATGTGTGGAAATTTTCCTTTGGCCAACAGGTGGTTAATTGCTGGAACAAACTTCCATCTGTCGTTGTGGAAGTTGATAGCTTAAATAAATTCAAGGAAGAACTAGACAAACTTTTAGAGGGGATGGATGTGTGAAATTGGTTATTTTTTATTTATTTATTTATATTTTTTTGGCTGATGCTACATAAGCTCATATGCTTGCTTTCTTGCGTAACATGCCTCCATTACTAGGACTACCACATAAAAGTTTTTTCTCCAATTTCTTTATTAAAAATTCAAGAGATCCCATCACTGAATGGAGCAAAAAGCACCAGTTGCAACTAGCATTTACAGGCACACCTAATTAAGTGTTAAAGAAGACATTACAGAATACCAAAATTCACAGTAAGTAAAGAACAATCCACAAACTATTATACTGTACAAAGAAAAGACTTCATTTTTAATTTATGCTGACTAAGGAAAAAAATACAGAAGGCAATTTTATCCTGATTCTGTTACAGAATTTCTGCGCTACAGGAAGAGAATATTAGAAACAATTAATGGAAACTTGTTTTTGTGACTTTTTTCCCTGTTTAATTAGCCATTCAGTTATGAACAATGCTCCATGCCCAACAATAGAAGTTGTCTTATAATAGACTTAGGAAAAATCATCTGTGCTATTCCACCTTGTTGCCTAATGCTTTAATCAGAAAAGTGTTCATGAGCTATTCCTTATTTAATGCAAAATATTTGTAGTTATCAGATTGTCAATAAATTATCTGTTTAATTTTTTGCTTTTCCTTGAGAGTACAACTTGGAACTCTTGAAAAAAAAAATACTGCATGACCTCCTTCTCTTTTCTCCCCTCTTAGGTCATTTACACACAGTTAAATTCCATTTAGTGGATCTCATCTACGCTTTGCAGTGACTAATATCAGTTGAGGTTATCTGCTTGGTATAAGCTCACAGTAGTGAGGGGAGGTTACTGTTCATTTCCTGATGAAACACCAATAAGTGTTGAAACATATTAGGGCAGTGGGGAGAACATGGATGGGATGAGAGTCTCCCTAGTTGGGGAAGTGAAGAATCTAATCATTTATTATCTGAAAGTTAAGGTATCCTTAATTTTCAAAGCCTTCAAAACAGCATATTGTGATATCTGCTAGAATTAAAAAAGAAAAATTTTTGTTCTGCACAATTAATATTACACTTTAGTTACCAATAATCTAGTGATGGTAAATCTTTTCTGACATGCATACCAGAAATAAGTCAATACAAAAATACAGTATATAGAAAAAAAAATACAAATTTTTGGATGCCATAAACAACTCTAAATAAAATTAGTACTCTTTATTGCTATTAATAAAAATGAAACAATACTTGAATATTTCTAACCAGAACTTTTTTATGTATAATTCTGCACACAATTTCACTTAGTTTTCTTCACCAGACGTGCAGCTGGTGTACTGAAGAACAAGTTTGTCTTCAAATATATATATATATTTTTTAATATAAACTATTTATCCATGGCAGCATGCTTGTATACTTTTTTGCTTGTTGCATGCATGCCATTGATTTGCTATCCCAGCCCTAATCCTCAGTAAATTTTGAATCTCTTTAACATCTTCTTTCAACTGATATTTAAACCTGATACATAGCTGCCAACTTTTGACTTTTGAATAGCTGGAGAGTGGATAACTGTAAGAAGGAGGGTTTTCTAAAGTACACACTTCACTAAAAATTAAATTTCACTAACAATGTACTATCTGTATTGTTTACAGTATACTTTCAACCATCTTGAGGCAGTCTTAATCAAATGATGTGAGACATCTGATTATGAAACAATCATAATCAGATATCAACCTGATTATGATTGTTTCAAGAAAGAAAGATACTGTGGCAAACTTTACTCTCTTCTTGGACACTGAGTCAAAGTTTTTCTTATAACAGTGGTATTGCTGTTCAGACTTGGCTGTCAAAAGCATTTCCAAGCTATGAGAAAGAGATCTGATCTCAGTTTTTTTTTTCACCTGGTCAAATATTCTCTCATACTAAGTATTGCTAAGAGGAATTGTTAAAATGTCAAACATCGCTTGGAATAATGTTCAAGATTCCTTGTGCACTTGTCAGTTCATCTGGTAGGTTCTTACACTGAAATCGGCAGAACTGATACTGAAAAATAATTATTTCTTTATCATCAATATTGAGAAGTACCAAAAACTTTTTTTTCTTTACTTTCTTTTTTTTCTTTTTTTTTTTTTTTTTTTTCCAGAATTGATTAATTTCAATTTGGTTAAAAAAAACTTGTTCATTGAATGAGACAGGTTGATGAACTGATTCCCTAAATACCATTATATTTAAGTTTAAAATAAATTTAACTTAACACTTCCAAAAACTCAGTTGGCAGCTTGCTATTTATGAATTCTGTTTGGAGCCAGCAGACTTTTGACTGGCATATGGAAACATTTTTGTCTTGGAAATTCATGATAGAAAATCAGCTGGCTGCCAAACTAAGTCTACAATTTATCATTTATTCATAGAGTCATATAGCTTCTGTTGGGAGTGTATATTTGAAGTTGTAATGCTTTATTGGATCATATCAGTGCAGAAATCATGTCAACAGCACAATGTTTAGTACAACTTCAGTAATGCTTTTTTTAAATACTGTGTATATAAAATTTTGTAAAGTTTGTTGTGTTGTAAAATTGTTTTACAAAATTTGTAAAATTTTATAAAGTTTGCTGTGTTGTAAAATTGTTGTGCTGTACTATTGAAATCATCACTTCATCATCCATCAACTTGTATTGATGTTTGTAATGTACTGTTTCTGTGCTCATCATCTCATTGGTCTTTTTATAATTGTGATTGACAAGGAAGGCAGCCTTTAACAATTTATTGACAGGTGAAGGTAGTGTTTTGGCTCATATTCCTTGATTTTATCAGCAACACAAATTAGAGGAGTTGCCACCCTATACTTTTTTTCTTTTAGCTTTTATAAACTTCTTTTTTTTCTTCTTCAGGTTCCATGATCAGTTTGAACATTGGAGACCATCTTTCAGCCAACTCTTGTCTCTTTTTTTTTGAAAAAGTTCTTGTGTCATGAGATCCCCCCCCCTTGTCCATTTTTGATGTTATCAAGCCACTTTTTTCTTTGTCTTTCTTTTTCCTTTCTTTAGTCTCTGCAGGTCATACTGAGGGCCTCTTATAATATGCCTAAGGTAGGCAGTCTTCTTCCTTGCAATTGTAATTAGTAGTGTTCTTTTGTGGCCTTTGCCCTCTTAAGGACCTGCTCATTTGTGACCCGGTTGGTCCATGGGATTTTGAGCATTCTTCTGAACATCCACGAGTTTATACACTTAAGTTCTTTGAATTAATCTTTATTGTTTTAAAAATGTACAGAAGGTATCATTCCTGGGGTGTATCGTATGCACTGTATTCTAAATTAAAAATCTGCAAAATAAAGTTTGCTTTTTTTCCTTTATAGCTAACTGAACAATCACTGCAAAATATTTTAGGTGTTTATTATGGCTTTATTTGTTAATGAAAATACGTTTCAGTAACAAATTTGGGCTTTTTAATTTTTAGACAAATTCAGATTGAGAAAAACCATGTTACTCCAAAAGGACTGAAAAAAACCGAAAAAAAAAACAAAAAAAAAAAACAACTGTGTTACAATAGTGAGATGGGAAGGCATAAAACCAAGTCTAAAAGACAGATTCTCCATTGTAAACCTAAAGAGTTTGCAGGTATGCTGATTAAAAAATTTTAAATCCATAACTGAAAACTTACTATTAACCCAATGCCAAGTCTTTGATCTAAGTCCCGGGTCTCTTTTTGCTCCAAGCCACACTAGTTTGGCCTTCAACATCTCCTTCCTCCTCTCTAGTTCTGTGGCAATGAAACTATGAGTGAGAT
Source organism: Mastigoproctus giganteus (assembly GCF_048544385.1). Lineage (NCBI taxonomy): Eukaryota > Metazoa > Arthropoda > Arachnida > Uropygi > Thelyphonidae > Mastigoproctus > Mastigoproctus giganteus. The sequence goes on from NC_143583.1 coordinate 206,409,009, forward strand.
CTTGTATGGTGTGCATCATCAGACCCCCACGTGCTCGACAGTATTCTTCTGCCTCCTGAAAAGTACCTCCTTTCTGTATTTGAAACTCATAACATGTGCGGGTAAAAGTTGTTAACTCCAATGGCTCTAGCTGATTGCCACAGCGACCAACAGATATTTCTGAAAAAAAATCATTAAAATTTTTAAAAACATTTTGTACTACAAGCTATATCTGTTAATACCAGTAATAAAGAATAATTGCATATGCTGAATGAGAATAATATGGGTAAGTAAAATTAGTAATTATACTATTTAAATGGTACATACAGATAAAAACTGAAGATGCAAACGGAAAGGTTATTGTATGTATCTTGTAAATGGTGGCTCCTGAATGTTGATTGAATATAAATTAATTCTGATGATGGTTTAAACAGGGCACACAACTAATAGAAGTGGCTTAACTATAATGCACTAGGTCTACCAGTCAGGGAGGTGAGAGTTAGTTACAATGGTATGGCTGTTAAAAGTGTGGAGGTGGTCACGGGACCATTTATAAAATTTCATTAGTGGCAGGGTAGAATTGTTAGTTAGGCCTTTGACTAACAGACAAATGTACCCAGAGTGAATTCAAATATCAGTTAATTTATTCCATTTCGAAAAGTGCTATCCATGTTTTTTATATAGTTATGGTGGAAACATTTATATTTCTTACTTCTGGTCAATACAACTAGAAGTATTGAAAATTAAATGTCATATTAATAGTGGTATTAAACTTTTAAAAATTATATATCCTGATTTTTCCCTACGACTAATGAACATTAAGAAGGTTATCAAGAAGTGATGTTAATTATGATTAATGCTAATTAAATCATTTGAATTGTATTAAGTAAATCTTGCCATTAGGATCTAGAACAGATGATAAAGGCCTGTAACAAGTTCTTGTGACCTTGTAACAAGTTCTTGTGTTATTGTTTGTTATTTGGTTTTTAGGAGCATTAGCAACTAAGGCCATATTGCTCACTCACACACACACACACACACACACACACACACACACACACACACACACACACACACACACACACACACACACACACACACACACACACACAGAGGGGGGAGGGGTAAGGATCTATGCATTATCAGCAAACTTTTATATGTCCATGAACTGGTGAATCAATTGATTTTCAACTGCACTTTCAACACTGTGCTACTATTCTGCTTGTCAAGAAGAGAGCAAAAATTTATTTACTTAATTTTGCCAGTTTCAATTGGTTAATGATAATGCTGCAAAATATTTCAACAACTGAAGTAAGCTTTGTGTCTACTTGCTATGAGTTAAAACAGGCTTGTATTGACCGCATGAAAAGAACCAGTTATCTTCATGGTTTAATTCTTATTTTAAGTGAACATTAGGTAGTTGATGCTATCATATCGTGGGTTATACAGATCTGACATCCTCACAGCTTTTGAAAATCCTTTGAGTAAAAATGAGTTAATATTTGTTGATATCTTACCTGGAGCTAAACTGGGAACATAGCTGTAGTTAGTTTTGTGAAATCTTGAAACTTTGGATTGGAGATATAGTCAATTTTGTAAAATATAAATCGTTTTCAAATAATCTGTAGTTTAGGGGGAACAATGTACTCGCACATTATACAAAAACTCAAGGTCAGAGTACATAGAATGCCAGTGTTGCAAAAGTAATCAACATAACCCCGGGGGCTCACATCTGGTGAGTATGGGCTTGGCACACCCAGGGTTCTGAGCTGGATATCATCATTCTTCCCTTTCTTGGTGATTCCCTTCTACTTTTGACTCTCTCTCTCTCTCTCTCTCTCTCTCAGGGTAACTCGGGAATTTTTTTTTTACTGGTGCAGCATAAGCCTCGGGCTTCCTTGCACCATATGGCTATTAATAATAATAATAGTCAGGAATGATGGAACATTTCAACTATCAGTGAGAAGTACTAAGAGACAGATAACACGCAAAGAAAAATGTCGATAAAACTTAAAATAGTAATATTAACTTATAAATTAAGAAAAAAGAAGACAAAGCAGTATAGCACGTATAATTATTATATTATATAAAAATCTGTTATGCAAGGTTATATAAATGATGAATATCTGAAAATCCAAAGACAGCATATATATATATATATATATATATATATATATATACAGTAAAATCTCAATAATACAAACTCATTTTATACAAAGTACTCATTTATATAAAGCACATACCATGCCCCTGTGAAAAGATAGGCTTTTCTATGTAAATATATTAATTTATTACAAAATTCGGTTAATATGTATTACAAAGTTCTTTTTCACCCCGTGAGAAATAAATATTGTAATTTTGTATGTTTAATACAAATCTTGGCAGAGCTGTCTGATTATTATTATTGCCTCTGGCCACCCGGCTCCCTACTTCCCGAAGGATGGCACTGACTTGTTAGAAATTAGTTTTGTGTAAACAAAAGCAGTTTATGGTAGCTACAACATCAAGTGCACTCTGAAAAACATCTTTCTGAAGGCTGAGTTGTTAAATTAACAAAAGAATAAAAAGTTTTTCTCAATTGTTTACATGCACTCCCATTCTCTCCATGGGAATAAGGTCAGTAGCAATTGTTACCCCAGTTCAATGAGTTGTCATACCATACACAGCAATCTATTTTTTTGCCATTTTATCTGAGCTGATGTCTTTTTTGGAACTTGTGTCTTTAAATTAATTTAAAATTTGTTTATATTAAATCTTATCTAGTAGTGTTATGGTGACAAAATGTAAACGGACCAAATTAAGCCTGGAAATTAAACTAGAAATTATACAAGAGGCTGATAGGATGGAAAAAAGCAAAATGGACATTGCAAATGAATACAACATCCCTTTACCTACTTTATCTACAATACTGAAAACCAAAAAATACTTGAAGAAGTGCATGACACTGGAGCAGTGATGAGAAACAGGAAATAAATTCACGGTGCAAAACACGAGGAGCTTGAAACAAAATTTTTCAAGTGGTACCAACAAATGTGTGCATTAATTTGCCAATATCAGATCCGATTTTGCAAGAAAAGGCAAATTATCTAGCTCAGCAACATGGAATTAGCAACTTCAAATGCAGCAGTGGCTGGCTCCAAAGATTTAAAGACAGGAATAACTTGGTTTTGTGAAATGTTTGCAGTGAGTTTGGATTAGTCGACAAAGAAAAAGCTACTGATTGGTTGTGTTCTGTACGGTCCATTCTTGGAAAATATGAGGCAATGGATATTTTTAATCATGATGAGACAGGTTTATTTTATAATTTTCTGCCAAACAAAATTAATTTTCTGCCAAACAAAACAATCCGGGAAAGCTATCATTGCACTCAGACTGCTTCTGATAAGAAGCATTATCCCACCACCCCTTCTATCTACCCTATCCTTCCTAAATACATTATACAAGCCGTACTGAAACTCATCATCCCCAATTTCCAGGTGGCACCACGTCTCTGTAAGCCCTATTATGTCTGCATTACTTGTTTTAACCAGCAGTTCGAATTCGCTCATTTTATTGATGACACTTCTAACATTACTATATAAACAATTAAGACTTACTGTTCTTGTATATTTAACAACCCTAACACAACTCTTGAAGTTTTTTAGGCTCTCTTCCCTGTCATTAGCTACCCGCTCACTTGAAACGTTTCTTCCCCCAGAACATCTAGATAATATGTCCAGCTGGGGTAACAGATAAGAACTCTTGAGGTATGTGGAAGAGTTACTTTGACCAATATTATCAGATAAATGCGTGTCAGTATTACCCACATCCCCCCCCAACTAGTAGTTTCCCTGAACCTTTAAGGTGTCCTGAATAATACTGGCAAAAACTTTTGCACCACCTTTGTTTAAGTGTATCCCGTCTCTACAAAACAAATTCCTTCTACCTACAAGTGTGGGCCATGCTGATAGAAATTTCCCACCTAAAGCCTTGCAGAGGCCTTCAAGTCTTGAGTTAATCCACAAGATTTTCTTACAAATCAAATAAAATCTTTAAAAAATATGTTTTTCCTATTACTGTATTGTTAAACAAGGCTTTTGTTTTTATTTTATTTTTATTATTTTATTTTATTAATTTAAATTAATTTATTTTTGATATTATTATTTATATTATTATTATTCTTAGATATACAGTATGTACCCCAAAAAAAAAAAAAAAAAAAACTAAAATTTTGGCACTTTTGGGGGACCTCATTACTACAAACCTCATTATTACAAAACATGAAAATTTAGGTCCCTTGAACTTTGTATTAACGAGATTCGACTGTATATATATATATATATATATATATATATATATATATATATATATACACACACACACACACCACGTAGAGAGAGAGAGAGAGATTAAAATGCTTACCTTCTGTTGTAAATACCATGACTTCACACATTGTAAGTGATCCCTGAATACCAACCATTTGGATAAAGACAAAACGTCCAACAATTGGATAGGCACATTCAAAGTCTTTGGTGATGCCATCATCTATTACAATAGAAAAATTAAAGAATTAGCTAGAATTACTGCATAGATATTGATTCAAAACAACAGAGATTCAAAAAGAGAATGCCCGATAATCAAGAACTGCCAACATAACAGTCAGTCTAATGTGATATATGCATTGAGAAAGCAATTATAAAGGGGATAGTGGAGACTAAATGACTGATGATAATATTTTAGTGTTAGTATTAGTAATGGCTACATGATGCAAGGAAGCCTATGGCTTATGCTGCACTAGCCAAAAAATAAAAATAAATAAATAAATAAATAATAATAAAATAAAATAACAAAAAATAAATAAAATAAAATATTAAGAATTAAAACAAATTAATAATAATAAGAAGAAAATTAAAAAAAATAATAATAAAAAAATTAATAAGAGAAAAGGAAATGGACAACCTATGTATTTCCCTCCTCTCTTTTCCAGCTGTCCTTTGAATTATCCCAGACTGTCAGCCTCTACCACCCATGTAGGTAACTTATTCCAGAAATTTATAATTCGCTGGCTAAAATAAAACTTCCTGCAATCCAGACTAAACAATTCCCCCTGTAACTTGAAATTATGGCCCCTAGTTCTAGAATCATTTATAACTGAAAATTTTATCCTTATTCATTTTGCTTATGTCTTCAGAGCCTTAAACACCTCAATCAAGTCTCCTCTAAGATGCCTAGTTTCCAAGCTCTGCAACCCACATATTCGAAGTCTTTCTTCATATGGACGCCCTTTTGCCGATCTCACCAGGTGAGTTACTCGTTTTTGGACCCTTTCAAGAAGAACAGTGTCCTTCTTTAGGTGCAGTCTCCAAACTTGAACACCGTATTCCAAGTGTGGTCCAACAATAGTCTTATATAATGGGATTATGATGTCCTTACTCTACTAGCAATTGTTCTATAAATCATTGATAGGACACCATGGATCCTCCTTGCAACCAGTCTACAATGCTAGGAGAACTTCATATCTGACCGTATTTTAATACACAAGTCCCTTTCCTCCACTATCTGCTTTAGTTCAACTCCGCCAAGTGTATAAGTTATTTTGGGGTTACTGTTCCCCAGGTGCAATACTTGACATTTTGCTGGATAAAAGCATAGCTGCCATATTTCTGACCATCTCTGAAGTCTATCTAGGGATTCTTCTGCTTGCTCAGAATAATCACCTGAGAGGGCATAAATTCAAATTGAGAAAAGACAGTTGCGGGATAGATCTGCAGAAGTTTGCCTTTAGCCAGTAGGTGGTTGATTGCTGGAACAAACTTCCATCTGTCATTGTAGAAGTTGATAGCTTAAATAGATTCAAGGATGAGAAGTTTTTTTTTTTTTTTTTTGGCTGATGCTATATAAGCTTGCTTTCTTGCGTCATGTGCCTTTACTAATGCTAATGCTAACTCCTCAACTTTTTGGAATTTTAACTTTGTCATGGCACACTATAATCTTGTTGTTTTTGTGCCATAAAAAATCATATCAAAATTTAAAAAAAAAATCTAACTGTTGAGCCTGCATCATCCACAGATAGTTGTAGATCTTCCTCTCTGTCATGGCTTCAACCTCTTCACTGGTCTTCATCTGGTAGTTTTGGCCAAATGGATTTCCCTGATGCAATCGATGAGTCTTGCATTTGCCTAGGCCAAATTGCACCCTGGACACCCCTCCCTCAAAAAGTGAGAGAAGAGTGTCCAGGTTCTTTTTTTGATCTTTAAGGTATATCCATACTTGCTGTTGTTCAGCATGGTGGACAGGGGGTTAAGTGCTAAACAGAACCATAGTTGACTCAATGCACCTGCCTGGAAGATTACTCTTCCATTGGGGACTGGTATGGTTGTGATATTCTTGAACTTGTGGTTGTCCTTCACTTCACCATGGTTGCTTCTAGGAAGGGTGTCAATGTTGGGTTGACTTTGTAGATTTTCAGTGTCTCCATCAGCCAGCCATAGGGTATGGAGTTGAAGACTTTGCAGTAGTCAATATAAATGTATAGGTTGCAGCATTTCTTGTAGGCTTGTTCCATAACTGTCGCATCAATGGCCAACTGCTCCTTACATCCTTTACGCATCTGCATAAATCCCTTTTGCTGCTTGGCCATGATGTTCTGACTCTCCAAGTGGTCTGATATCTTCCTGGTTGGTATGGCTGGTCTGGATTTTATACATTGTTGGGGACACAGGTGATCAGTCTGTAGTCTCATTGTCCTTAGCTTTCGGATAAGTGAGTCCTTGAGTCAGAGACTCTGGGATTGTGCCAGGGTGCCTTATTATCTGGGTGAATTGCTCTGCTGTGTGCCTGTGTGCAGCTGAACTTCTTGTACCAGTAGTTGTGGATGTTACCCATCCCTGGGATTCACCATTTGTGGGGCTTCCTGATCAACTGTTGTGCATCTTCCTCCTGAATCTTCCATTCTGTTATCTCTTGCATGTCCTTGGCTTTCTTCCATTCTGAATCTAAACAGAGGGCAAGGGCATTGGCTTAACAATCATGGCTAACTTTGCTGCTCTGCAGGTTGCACCAGAACTCTTCGAGCGCCTTCTGATTGGGTTGGCAGTTGTTGCCCTCCTCTTGTCCAATGTTTCTGTAGAAGGCTTTTTGGTTCATCAAATATCCAATTGTCTATATTCCTCTGGGCACTTTTCCTGTATCGGCAAAGTCTCTTGCTGAGTGCAAGGAGGTTTTACTTGCTGTGGATACTGTCATTATTATCATTACTTACATTTTGGAAAGCATGTAGAAAAGAGCACAAAGTATACTGAGACCATCTTGTCTCTTCTGCTACTTCTGATTTTGAAATTTGTAAAATATGACCAATAAAACAGACTAAAAAGAATAAAAATTATAAAAAAAAATGATTTAATCTGTTGGCTCAGTGGATCAGTGACCAAAAGGCCACATGGAATGAAAAAACAAAGGATCATTTCAATATCCCCTAAACCTGACATATGCTTGGGGCAAGGAACCATGCCACTGTGCTAAGACAACCTTAATTTGTTTGGCTTTTTTGGGGGGGGGGGGGTGCTAAGGAACTGGTTAACAGACAACAAATGTCTCTGCATGTCTCTCCTGTATCATATCCTTAACAGGATGTTAAGGATATGATACAGGACCACCTCAACAGAAATAATATCTTTAAATGATCATATCATAGATTCACGAAAGAGGAAGTTTTTCCTGACCAGTTCAGTTAATTATTATGATGAAGTCATAAGACAGTTGGATGAAAGAAAAGACTATTAGACAAGGGGTTGGCTAAAAGACAGGAGATAGAAGGTAGTCAAAAGTGGATATTTTTAAAGGTTGATGACTGTAGCAAGTGAAGTTTCTCAGAGAGTTGTGCTGGAGCCCACCCTGTTTTGTATATCTTTGACACTGATGAGAGAGTACAGAGTAAGTTGTCAAAGTTAGCTGATGATCTGAAGGTAGGAAGGGTGGTTAATGAAAAGGGTCAGGCCATGTTTCTTCCAAATGACCTGGACCAGTTGAATATGGACTCAAAAATGGTAACTAAAGTTTAACCTATAAATTGTAAATGAGGAATTAAAAGTGATTTGGATCTAGAAAGACTTAGAAGGTTATGATACAATCAAATATTAAATTTACCATAGTATGCAGAGGCAGCTAGAAAGCACATAGTGTCATTTATAAGCTACTGCAAGTAAGCATCATCTTATACGACATTTGCAAGTAGGCACAACCAACATGCAGACTTACCACCTTACTTAGAGGGACAACATTGTCCTTGTGTCTAATATGGTGATACTACACTTGGAATACTGTATTCAGATTTGGAGGCCATGCCAAAAAACTACCATAAGAGCTTCTTGAGAAGGTTCAAAAAGGGCAGCCAGCTGATGAGGGGTGCTAATTGATGTGCATATGAAGAATGCTTAGAAGGTGAAGACTGCAAAGTTTGACAACTAGACATCCTTGGTGGGAGGAGGACTAATTTAGGTCTATTAGGCTCTGAAGGGGATCACCAACATGAATAAGAACTGTATATTGTAAATGTTAAAATAGACAAGAATCGGGGGGGGGGGGGTATGGGCACAAATATAAAATTTTAGGAGTGAAAAAGGCTGGATCTCATGAAGTTTACCTTCAGATAGCATGCAGATCACTGGAATAAATTACCTGCCAAGGTGGTTTGGACTAAAAGTTTGATGGCATTTAAGCAGAAATGGAGAGTAACGAAACAGGCCTACGCGCTCTGGATTCATTGAGGAATTTATTGCTTAAACACAGAGCGTACAGATAAAGCAGAAATATATGAGCTTTCGGCTATATGGTAGCCTTCGTCAGAATTAAAATACATGAATGGCAGTTGGAATGAAGATGTGCACTGCCAGGTGCGTGAGACGCGAGGTTTAATTGTTTGTTGACGTCTGTGGCTGTGACGCATGATGACGTGGCCAGCGCTTGTCCAAGGACAGAACTACTGACTCTGTGATCGGGTTGACTTGGTAACCACTGTTCCTGTTTAAGGATTATCCGAAGATTTTATATTTACAGATGCAGAAAAAAGTATTCTTCCATGCACCATTTATTCTAATACTGATATTAAATCTTCATACTTTTCAAATAGTTAAGTATAAAGGAGACAGAATTGTCTCAGCAAGCACATATCTCTTCACTGGTATTTTCCAAATTATATTTTTAAGGATCAGTGCAGTATAGTACACTGATTCTTAAAAAATCAGGTTACATTGTTAACCTGATTATTTTTTAAAATTATTTCAGTAATTTAAATAAAATTATGTTACTGACTATTGTAGAAAAAGTGCCATAATTATTATGTCATAAAACAAATGCAGAAAATTAATGAACCTATTACAGTTAATCTTGCCATCATCTAGCAACATGTCAGCTGATGTCCTTACATGATAAGGGACTCATGTAAGGACATGTCTTTACCCCAGGGGCTCACATCTGGTGAGTATGGGCTTGGCAAACCCAGGGTCCTGAGCTGGATATCAGCATTCTTCTCTTTCTTGCTTTCTTGGTGATTCCCTTCTACTTCTCTTACTTCTCTCTCTCTCTCTCTCTCTCTCTCTCTCTCTCTCTCTCTCTCTCTCTCTCTCAGGTTAGCGCTGGAATTTATTTTTTTTTTGACTGGTGCAGCATAAGCCTCAGGCTTCCTTGCACCATATGGATAATAATAATAATAATGATCAAATACAGAACACGAAATAATAAACAAGCTGAACTATAGCAGTCAACAACCGAAATATGATCATTTTAAGAATTCACTAGAACTGATTAGCATTAGCATTAGTAGAGGCATATGATGCAAGAAAGCAAGCTTATTCAGCGTCAGCCAAAAAAAAAAAAAAAAAAACCACTACTCCCATTTCACCCCTCCGATACCTGTCCAGCTGAGCCTTAAATTTGTTTAGGCTATCAACTTCAACAACAAGCGATGGGAGTCTATTCCACAAACCAACTGCCCGCTGGCTAAAGGCAAATTTCCGCACATCTATCCGACATCCGTCCTTCCTCAATTTGAATTTATGCCCTCTCAGGTGATTATTCTGAGCAAGAGGAAGAATCCCATCGGCATTGAGCATGCTCAAGCCATTCAAAGCCTTATACACCTCTATCAGCTCACCTCGCCGATGCCTAGTCTCCAGGCTCTGTAATTTGCAAAACTTAAGCCTTTCTTCGTAAGAGCAACCCTTTGTTCCATTCACTAATCTTGTTGCCCTTCTCTGTACTCATTCCAGCAGCTCTACATCCTTCTTGAAATGAGGCCTCCAGACCTGTATACAGTATTCAAGGTGTGGCCTGACCAATGCCTTATACAAGGGAATAATCACATCCCTGTCCCTGCTAGAAAAATTCCTGTATATCATTGACAAGACACCATGAGCTACTCTTGCAGCTTGTCTGCACTGCTCAGAGAACTTCATATCTGCCTGCACAATTACCCCCAGGTCCTTTTCATTCTCTACCACTGTCAGCGTAGTACCACAGAGTTGATACGTTGATCTGGGGTTACTGTTTCCCATATGTAGTACTTTACATTTGTCAATGTTAAACTTCATTTGCCACCTCTCAGCCCATCTGCTCAACCTTTCCAGATCCTGTTGCAGCAGCATAGTATCAGTAGTGTCCTTAACAACCCTGCCAACCTTGCTATCGTCTGCAAACTTGGACATTAAGCCTGATACACCATCATCAATATCATTTATAAATACAGAAAACAACAATGGACCCAACACTGAACCCTGAGGAACTCCACTAATAACATTAGTCCACGTTGAGCAGTGTCCATTGATTACCACTCTCTGTCTTCTGCCACTCAACCATCCCTTTATCCATAGCAGCAATTTGCCTCCAATGCCACACTTCTCCAATTTGTGCAGCAGTCTTCCATGCGCAACAGTATCAAAAGCCTTTCTAAGATCCAAATATATAATATCAAAGTTATTCCCTGCATCCAGTTCTTTTGTGACTACATCATAGTATCCAATCAAATTGGTCAGACAAGACCTGCCCTTAACAAAACCATGCTGTGTCTGAGCTATAACTGAATTCTTGTCCAGATGATCCTGCAGTGCTTCTTTAACCAGTGCCTCCATTAATTTTCCTGGAACCGAAGTTAAACTAACAGGTCTATAATTACTTGTGTCAGCCTTTGTTCCTCCTTTGTGAATTGGGGTTACATTTGCACATCTCCAGTCCATGAGTACCTCCCCTGAGTCCAAAGAAGCTGTCATAATTATGGCTAGGGGTTTGCTTACTTCCTTTGCTGCCTCCTTTAATATAACTGTATAGATCCCATCCACCCCAGGTGCCTTTTTTATGTTTATCCTCAACAATTTCTCCTCCACTTTCCTCTCAGTTATTAGAAAATCATCTAGCTCACTGCCAATGTTTACTTCACCTACGACATTCCCCTTCCTGAATAACTCCTCATGTGTGAATGTAGATGCAAAATACTCGTTTAAATTGTTAGCCACCTGAGCTGGATCCTCAACTGTTGAACCATCAACATCCAGTGGACCAATCTGATTCATCTCTTTCCTTCTTGAGTTTAAATAGGTAAAGAACTCTTTTCTGTTTTTCTTTGCATCCTTTGCCAAGGATTTCTCATAATCTGCCTTTGCCTGCCTAATCTCCTTTGTGACTTGGTTACAGACCAACTTATATCTATCGTAGGCTTCCATGTCACCAATTAATTTGTATGTATCCTATGCATTTTTCTTCTCTGCCATATGTCTCATTAGTTCATCTGACAACCATTTAGGCCTGAACCTTGAACAATATTTCTTGGTTGGTATGTAAAGCCTGGTAGCTTCCAAGATTAGTTCCTTGAATGCTTCCCATTTTGAATTTGCTGTTGGTAACATCATCAGTTGGTCCCACTGTATAGAATTTAAATACTGTCTCAGACCATCATAGTCGCCTTTACGAAAGCAAAAACCCTTCCCTTTACCTCTGATGGCAGTTACCTCCTTGAGTAAATCCCACTTCAGCACACTGTGATCACTGCCACCCAGTGGTTCCTTTATCTGCAGATTCCTAATGCATGAAGAATCACTACTGATAATCAGATCAAGAGTATTACTCCCTCTAGTTGCCTCCCGAACATGCTTGTGTAGAAAACAATCATCCAATAAATCCACAAAAGCCTTGCTAGTGTGTGAGTGACCAACCCACAAATTCCAGTCAATATCTGGGAAATTAAAATCCCCCATTATAAGACTCTCTGATTTACTGGCCCATTCTATTTCCCTGTACAGTATCTTATTATACTCATCAGAGTCATTAGGCCTATAGCACACTCCTACTCTCAATTTTGATTTACCTATGTTTATGTCACATCAAACTGACTCGACACTGCCCTGTCCATCAATGTCGACTGGCTTCACTTCCTTGGATTTTATGTGTTTTTTAACTAATAGCACTGCTTCTAACCCCTTCTCCCCTCCTGTCCTGTCTATCCTTTCTATACACATTGTACTCCCCAAATTCCAGTTCTGCATTCCTTATATCTGTGTGACACCACGTCTCTGATATCCCAACAATATCTGCCTTTGATGTTTTGAGCAATACCTCAAATTCATCAAATTTATTTACTAAACTCCTAGCATTGGTGTACACGCAAGTATACATGCACCTGTTTCTATTCTTAGCTACCCTAACACAACCCATGTGTTTACTTGTACCGCAATGACTTCCAGCAGTCTCTGAAATATCCTGCATCTTGTTTTTCAGGCTTCTGCTCATTCCAATAGAAGCAGTGCAAGAATCTCTTTCACCTCTGCCAGTGGCTACTGTTAATCCATTAGTCTTTGTCTCCCCCCAAGCTAGCAGTTTTCCGACCCACCTAACACTGCCTCGATAGCATCAGCAAATATTCTTGCACCCTTTCTATTTAAGTGTATCCCATCCCTGTAGAAGCAATCTCTCCTGTTAACAAGTACATTCCAGGCTGAAAAAAATTCTACCCCTTGAGCCTTGCACAATCTTTCCAGGGCCGAATTGATCGACAAGGCTCTCATCATATACTCCCTCCTATCGTGTCTGGGCAGAATTGCAGACACTTTCAAATTCAACCCTACTTCACGGCTTTTTTTCAACAGTGACCTGTACTTGTTAAGTAATTCCGCTGGTCTCCTACTCTTAATATCATTAGTGCCAACGTGTACAACTATATCACCTTTTGTGTCCTTAAAAGATGATATCTGCTCTACAACGTCATCAACCTTTGCCCCTGGCAGACATACCCTGGTCCTGTTCCACCTATCCTTTTTACAAAGCATGTTCCCCGTTTCCCTGACAATAGAGTCACCAACAACTACTAGTTCCTGTGGGACCAGCGCATTCTGCCCTGATGTTCTCTAATAAGTGATATTTATGGGTTCTCTGTCTTTACTGTATTTCAAATTTGTGGACATGTCACCCTTTTTTTTGGTGTCTGAGGATGTGTCACCTTGAGTGGGAAGTCATGCATTTGCACTGCTAAGAGTAGACATCCATTTAGCTTCTTCTTTCATCTTAATTTCATTGTTAGGGGTACCATAATACAGAGGTAGCAGAAGTGCACCTTGCTAAGATTAATCCTAATTGGCACATTAATTTTCTGCATTTGTTTTATGGTATAATTAGTGTTCCTTTTTCTACAGTGGTCTTGGAAACTATTGTAAAATCATGTTTGTCTCTGAAGCAAAGTTATATTACTTACCTAAAGTTCCTGGATACCAGGCACATAAACGATTGCCCTGAAGTGATGAACTGTTTCCAATCCTGATTTCAAGATCATGAAGTGGCTGATGGCCTGCAAGATGTATAAAAAGAAGTCACAGAAAACAGTTATTGCAATATGGTAAATAAATGCAGAAGAAACTTAATGGTTCAACTGGCAGCCCTCCAGTTGCTTTTTGTGCAGCCCAAAGAGTATTCTTCCATTTCCCAAAATATGTGTTAACATTCTCTTTCTTTTCAAAAGGTAGTGAATTGTATTGTTAGCATTAGCATTGACAATATGATGCAAGGAAGCAAAGGTTATACAGTGCCACAAAAAAAACAAAAAAAAAAACATTTCATTTTCCCATTCATTCTGATAATCATTTAGACATCAAATTTGAAATGTCTATATCAGTCTCATTAATGCATATTCAAATTTTAATATTAATAAATATTAAAAACAGTAAGGACCCATTGATGACCCCAGTGGAACTCCATTCAGCACAACAGTATATCATAAACCCAGGCACTACCAAGAGATACATCCAGACTGTCATATTCCAATGCATCCTCTAAGCAGCAGAAATCTGGGGTTCTGCGACTAAAACTATGCTAAAGCCATTATATTCAGTTTAGTTTTGGTTACTTAAATGGGCCACGTGGAAGCCTATAAGTTACCTCCACAGCAGCATACTACAGCGATGACCTCAGCTCTCAGTCTGAAATGATTGCCAGTGAAGATGGAATAGAGATGTTTAACTTTAACTGTGAAGATGCTCATGGGAAAGATCTCTGCCCTCAACATCTTCCTGTGCTGAGAGCAAAGCTACAGTTGTGCTCGACCCATTGAAGACTGCACACGTCTGAAAGGTATCCTCCCACACAAATGTTAACAATGATAAAATCGCTGGACATTGATCTGTACTGGTTTGCCTGTGACAAAAAGTACAGGAGAAGGACCTTAACAAAAGCAAGTGATCTTCTCTCCACCAGTAGGGGGATGAATCTGAACTGTAAACAAATCTGTGAACTGTGGAAAACTTGGTCTGTGCCACTGTATTCTGTGACCACAAATCCTGTAATCTAGATGTATGGAGAACTGATTCACATGGTATCTGTTCATGGCATTTATTTTATTTATTAATTTTTCTATTTTTTATTATCATTATTTATCTTGGTATTTTATTTTATATTATTATTATCCATGTGAAACCCCTGGCAGCATGCCATTATGGGTGTATTGTATGGTGTCCTTACATACAATAAAGATTAAAAGCGGTGGCCAATCATAACCACTCTTGGTCTCCTACCAGTTAGTTATCCCTTCATTAATAAGTAAGTTGTCCTGAATGCCACATTGCTTTGGTTTATATAACAAACAGTCATACATGTGGTACAATATTTATTTATTATTTCATTATTTATGTACAAGGTGACGTACAGGTGAATTCAACTAATCAGTCACCAGAACAATTTACATATATACAGAACTATATACAGTCTGAAATATAAAAACATGACAGTTAAGCAATTATATCATATAGATCAGGCCTGGCCAGCTTGTGGGCTGCACATGGCCTGCCAGATGATTTTTATACTACTGAATACATCAGTCGGAAATCATTCACTAGATGCACTAGGCACAATAAATAATGACTTCTTCTTGACTTCTCAAAGTACCCCGATGAAATAAAAAAACTTTAAGCAGCAAAAGATCGCTGTTTCTCAGAACTTGCAAAATATTAGCATAGGCATATGATGCAAGAAAGCAAGCTTATACAGCATCAGCCAAAAAAACTCCTTCCCATTTCATTGATCCATTCGTTCCAAATGTTTGTCTAGTTCTGCCTTGAATTTATTTAAGCTATCAACTTCCACAACAACAGATGGAAGTTTGTTCCAGCAATCAACTGGCTAAAGACAAATTTCTGCACATCTATTCTACAACTGTCTTTCCTCAGTTTGAATCTATGCTCCTTTTGATTTGTAATCTGAGCAAGAGGAAGAATCCCATCAGCATTGAGCCTGCTCAATCTATTCAAGGCCTTATACACCTCAATCACATTGCCTTTCTTCATAAGAGCACCCCTTTCTTCTTCATAAGAGCACCCCTTTGTTCCCCTCACCAGTCTTGTTGCCCTTCTCTGTACTCATTCTAGCAACTCTACATCCTTCTTAAAATGAAGCTTCCAGACTTGTACACAGTACTCAAAGTATGGCCTGACCATTGCCTTATACAAGGGGATAATCACCTCCTTATCCCTGCTCACAAAATTCCTGTATATCATTGACAAGACCCCATGACCTACTCTGGCAGCCTGTCTGCACTACTCAGAAAACTTCATATCTGAGTAGTGCAGACAGGCTGCCAGAGTAGGTCATGGGGTTGTTTGTTTGTTTGTTATTTGGTTTTTAGGAGCATTAGCAACTAAGGCCATATTGCTCTGGGATATGCGGTGGTCATTCCCTGAATGACCTTTCCGCATCCTCCGTATTTGGTGGTGACGGGCTCGAACCCCGGTCTAATCAAGAAGCGTGTGCTACGCACTGCTGCTCCTTCCCACCTGGCTACAGAGGCGCCAGGTCATGGGGTCTTGTCAACATGAATATCATTGATAAATATACAAAACAACAATGGGCCCAACACCGAATCCTGGAGGACACCACTAATAACATTAGTCCACAAAGAACAGTATCCATTGATTACCACTCTCTGTCTTCTCCCATTCAACCATCCTTTTATCTATTGTAGCAACTTGCCCTTAATGCCATACTGCTCAAATTTGTACAGTAGTCTTTCAAGTGCAACAGTATCAAAAGCTTTCCTGAAATACAAGTATATGATAAAGTGTTTGAGATAATTTGTTCTCTATTTCGAGTTGATATTTCCACTATCCCGGGAACTCTGCAGATGGAAGCAATTGATTTAAAGTGCAACAATGAATTAAAACACATTCATGCCACAATATCAAAAATCAATTTTTACAACATGTATGTGACAGCAGAAAAGTATCCCAAATTAAGATTTCTTGCAAAAAAAAATTATAAGTGCCTTCGGAGCCACATACGTTTGTGAAACTTTCTTTTTAAAAATGAAATTTATTAAAAGTAACTCTTGAGCTTCAGTAACAGATGAAAATGTAGATGAATAATAAAAATGAATGAATAAAATAGATTTTTATGGTATTTGATTTTTTATTTTTAAAAGATTGTTTTATTTTATGTGTGGTCCACGGAAAATTGTAGTTCTTCAAGGTGGCCTGCAGAATGATTTGGGTTGGCCAGGCCTGATATAGATAAACATGCAGTGTGTTTGTGACAATGTAATACATGCAAATGAAATGCTGTAATAGTGAAGAACAGAATTTGTCAAATATATAGAAGCTAAGCAGCTTATAAATATTAACATACAAGATAAATATTAAATTATTAAAAACACGGAATTTAGAATATGATCAGTCTTAATATAATGATAATCAAAATATTAACAATGTGATATATTTAGGCATTTATCTCATACTTAAGTGCAATTCTGAAGGAAGAGTCAAATTCAAAGAAGTCGAATTGCATGGAGTTTGCTTCCCACATCATGCATGTTAAGGGACTATATCATCCATAGTTAGTTCTCTGTATACTTGGGTGAAATGTCAAGGAATCTCTGCTATCAGAGTGAGAGACATTAAAATTGACAGCTTAAAGAAGTGCCAAACAATCCACCTTGGTGTTAGTAAGTTTGTAAAGAAACTATAAGTCATAATTTCTTCTGTGGAAGGGATTGAAGTTTGAAGACACTACATATGTCTTCATAATCTTTGGTGTAGTATGTGGTCATGCTCTGTAACAGAGGTATTTGATGAATTTGCTTTATCAAGGGCTTTACTGAAATATAAGTATGATATCAAAATTATTCTTTGCATCCTTTATGATAACCTCATAGTCATGTGCACCAGCAGCATGGTGTAAGGTGGTGCAAATGCACCACCTTTGGATTTTAAAGTAATACACAATTTTTAATATTTTCATTAATTTATTGAAACATTAAAACAATACAAATTCTTTCTTTCAAAATATAAGTAGTTTCTCCCACCGATCATGAAACGTTGGCTTGGATGAACATGTAAATCAGTCAAACTTGACTTAATTAAAATATTGCATGTATTTGAAAATTTGGTGAACAAAAAATTTATTCCCACACGCCACCTTGCAAAATATCCTGCTAGCCCCCATGCTCATAGTAGCTGATCAGATTGGTGAGATGTGATCTTCCTTTAACAAACCCATGTGGCAATTGCTTTATGGTTCCACTCATATCAGGGTGATCTTGCATTACTTCTTTAGCTATTAATTCCATTATTTCCCTGGGCACAGAGGTTAAATGTACAGGTCCACAGTTACTCACCCATTTGAATAGGAGATATATTGGCACAACTGCAATCTTCCAATCTTCTCCTGAATCTAAGAATGCTCTCATTATTATGGCTGAAGGTTTAGTTACCTCTTTTGCAGCATCTTTTAATGTAATTAGATAGATTCCATCAGTCTCTTGTGCACTGTTCACTTTTAACTGCAGTAATTTTTCTCTAAAGTGTTATTTTGTCAGCAACACTTTACAAAAAATATTCAGTAAATATGGCCAAAATTTTTTTGGGTGATTTCTTTATGCCAGAACAAAATTCATTACAGTTTTCTAATTTTAGTATGCAACATGACAATATATTAAATTTAAATAAATAGTTTTGAACCATATGGGTCTAATTCTTATTTGTGTACTAATGCTTCATAAAGCTAATCATCACAGAGAAGATATTTTTATCAGTATACTGGAAACAAATATATTTTATAATTATGTCCCATCAGTGGCTTGAAGGTGTTCAACACTGTTTAAATTGTGCATGTATAATATACTTTATTATAGCTATTTCCGCCATCCACTGGAAAGTTTTAACCATGTTTGTTTCAATTTAACTTTCCAAGTTTCTAGTGACCACAATATGAGAGATGCCAAAAGGTGTACATGATAATACTATAATAGATCCAAATGCAACAAGGCATAATATTATAAGAGCTTAAAATTATCTATTGGGCTTGTTGGCTGATGAAAGGCCAACAAACCTTGAAACAGTGCCGTCTGGGTGGTGGTGCCTACCGAGAATAAGTAACAATAGTCTTCTCTAAATAGTCTTCTCTATTAGTGAAGCGTTACTCATTCTAGGTAGCACAATACATGGTAACTCATTGTAAAGGGTGATCAAAATATGAAATACAGTTGAAAATTTACACTGCTATCATAGTTTTCACTTAAGACCTATCTATGGTGAATCTACACCAATATTTAAAAGATAATTTTAAGCTCTTATAATATTATGCCTTGTTGCATTTGGATTTATTATATTCTTAGTCAGTTTTATTCATAGAGGGAATTTCATATCTATGGGATAGAATTATTTAATATAACTTAATGATAATCAATCTATAGTAGAATAGATGTGTGGAAGTTTGCCTTTAGCTAGTGGGCAGTTGATTGCTGGAACAGACTTCCATCTGTTGTTGTGGAAGTTGATAGTTTAAATAAATTCACTGGATGGGTGAAATGGGAAAGTGTTTTTTTTTTTTTTTTTTGGCTGATGCTGTATAAGCTTGCTTTCTTGCATCATATGCCTCAACTAATATTAATGCTATAAATGGCTGTTTCTTAAATTCTTATGAAACGAACTGGGAAAGCTTGGTAAATGCTTTTTTTATAAGAATATATATCAATTTGCACTTACCACAACATCCCCTTGTTACAATTCGCACAACACGAACAGAGTACCGATGTAGTAAGTCTACCTGCCACCAAGGAGAGTTCTCTGACTTAGTTTCAGTACAAAATTTATTTTCATGAATTGTTGTTGTATCACCATCATTAGCATGACTAGAATCACCACCACGTACTGTGCTGGACTGGTTGGAAGGCTTGCCATAGGCTATATTCACCGCTGGAAAGAAATATAGCATGAAATATTAAAGAAAGCTAAAACGTAATACATCAAGTTTTCTAGAGAAATATTTTATTTGATGGGGATTTTGTTTTTTACATAGCATAAAGGAAGAACTTGCTCTTATTTCCTTCTTGTATATCTAATGGAACTATTCACAAATAGACATCGGGAGGGAGAAAAGAAAAGCAACAGAATCTGTACAACAGAATCAGAGCCTCAAAGACCTGGAGTTCCTGCTATAGTTTAATTGATAAGTTGGCTAGAACCATACTAGCCAAAGTAGTAAAAGCCTGTGACTTCCTTGCACTATATGGCTAATATTAACCCTTTGCTGTCCAATGTGATTTCTGCCATCTTCCTGTTTCGGTTCCAGCATGAAATGAAAACAATGACCACTGAATATGAGCTCTTCAAACATTATTTAACTTCAAGTTTACACAAGTTATTATAATAAAAATGATTGATAAAACATTAAAAAAAGTTTCAGATATTTTAAATATTTGTTATTTATATGATTTTAATGTGTGGTATTCTGGAGCACATCTTACAATACAAAACTGTTTGTTTTCTTCCACCACTAACCCTTCTGTCATTATATACTGCACAGCCTTTCTTCTTACTTGATTTCCTTGTTTCATCACAAAATGAAGACAGCCATTCAATCTCTCTTTGGCACCTGAGCTTGATGACCTTTTTCTAGAAAGGACATTCTTATTTTGGACAACCCCTACTAGCCGAAAAAATGACTTCTTTTGAAATTGCTTTTGACAAAGGGTCTTTTTGAGATGGATCCACCACCTTCATCAAGATGAAGCTGTTCCTAGTTGAGGCTTCTAATAGCCAGATAAACAACTTTCTCCACCATTTCATCAATTTATGAGTGAACGAATAACTCACACAGTAATGGTCAGCTCTGTGTAACGCTCCCATATTTTTTGTATATTCACAAATAGCAATTGGCTTTTCCATCTGTAAGATTTCCCCTTCTGTTACCTTTTCTGCTGGGAGCACAGTTTGGGTATCACAAAGTGAAAAGCATAAGTACAGTTCTTTTCTCTTTTCCATGCCAGCACTTGAACTGTAACTCCCTTTTGGAAACCAATGACTCATGTTTTTTCAAAATTTCTTTGTCATCTAGATCTCTAGTAGTAAACTTTTCCTGTTCCCATAACAGTGCCTATTAGATGTATATTCAGTTTATGTAGTGCTTCTGATTGTTGAATACTTGTGTCAAATTGGTCAGTGAACAAATTAAATCCATCACCCTCAATACTTTGAAGAAGCATTTGGATGAGATGAAGCCACACCAGCATTGGTGGACAGGCCATCATCAATTTCTTCCTCACTGTTGCAAGATACATTTTCAGGATTGAAAATAACATCATCCTTGCTATCGGAATTTCTCAATTTCTTCATCAAAAAGGCCTTTTTGAGATGCTGATTCCATGACTAAACACTTTGTTTCTGGCAGAGAGTTAATACCAGTTTTTAACGCTAAAAACAAAGAAGAAAAACTACAGCCACCAGCTGTAAACAATTAGTTTATCAGAGTGATTATATGAAGTAGAAAAAATGAAAGCAGTTCAATAATTACACTGGAAACGCAGGAAAACAAGCTATAAAATTGGCAAAACAGAAAGGTGCATCTAATGGGGCAATGGACTGGAAGAGAAATTTTATGATGGTGCGTGAAAGAAGACATTGGACCACAAAGGGTTAATACTGATAGTAATGCTAATATTCGTGCATGTTTGAATGGGATGGCAGCTTTCCCCCCCCCCATCCACTTTCTAGTTCAGTTAGTTCAAATTATATTCAGGCAAGGATAAACTGAATGGTTTTCTCCATCCAGGCAGCTGAGGAGAAGGGATTCAAAATAACAGTGCACAAATAAAAACTAAAAAAAAAATTTTCATCATGTGAAGTCTTTAAACAGAAAATCATGACTTCTTGGATAAAATTATGACATTATTTGCTAAAATTATAGATCATTATTACAGGTTAAAATTTGTTACAAGTGACAATTTTTATCTCACTTGTTATTTTTGACTAATGAAAATTCTTTCAGGGGCCCTTGACAGGATATGCTACAGAAGGTGGATCTAGCTGTTAATGTAATCAACTAAGCAGAGAAAAAAAAATGCTTTCTATCTATTTGAGACAATATTTAAATCTGAATGCGATTTAAATCAGCTGCCACAGTTAACAATGGAACATAAATTATTTTGTGCCTGCATGTGATTGAACATTCAAAAGCATAACAGTGATTACATTAAACACCACAAGACCTCTCCAGCAAACCCTTTAGCCAATACTGTACTGTTATGAATTTTTAAATAAAATACAAAAAAATGAAAATAAAAATAAAAAAATAAAAAAAATAAAAAATAAATAAATTATTATTATTAAAAAATATATATATATATGCTTGAAAAAAACTACTATATTTCCATATGAAAGTGAAATTAAAACAATATGTAAATTTTTTTCTCTCAATAGTACAGTAACAATTGAACAAAGAACTACAAGAAGTGGTAGCTAACGTAAATATATTAGCTCTCACTACTTACTGTATTAGGATATTTATAATATCCTGATATAGCAAGCAGCCCTATTAGTTCTTCAACTATGAGCACATAAAATGTTATGATACATTTCTAACCATTTTATGCATTCTAAATTCTATAGGGTCATCAAGAAAAGATGCAACAAAGTCTATATTTCTTGATTTTTTATGGCTAGTATTGGTGAATTCAGCATCATTTAAACATGTAAGACTTGAGAGTTTCTTTTTTTATTTTTTTTTTACCAGTTAATGATGAACACTAGTAGGAAAATTCTGTAAGCATGATTGACTACAATATTGAGCAGCACGTTTTGTGTGAAAAGGTTTTATAAACTGAATGTTGCATCAAACTGGCAATTTGTAGAGGTGTTGAGTTAAGTTTGATTTGGTTGCAGTAAAGATCCAGAAAGATCAGAATTTATAAGGTGTTAATAAATAAATATCCAATCAAATTGGTCTTGTCTAACCAATTTGATTGGATACTATGATATGGTCACAAAGCAACTGAATCTAAAAAATAATTTTGATATTACATACTTAGATTTTAAGAAGGTTTTTGATACTGTTGCACATGGAAGACTACTGGAAGTTCACGGACATGGAAGTTCGAGCAGTATAGCATTAAGAGCAAGTTGCTGCTATGCATAAAGGGATGGTTGAGTGGGAGAACACAGGGAGTGGTAATCAGTGGACAGTTCTCTTCATGGACTAATGTTATTAGTGGTGTCCCCCAGGGGTCTGTGTTTGGCCCATTGTTGTTTTCTGTATTTATCAATGATATTGAAGTAGATATATTAGATTTAATGTACAAGTTTGCAGATGATACGAAGGTTGGTAGGGTTGTTAATGATAGTACACTACTGCAAAAGGATGTGAAAAAGTTGAGCAGATGGGCTGAGAGGTGGCAACTGAAGTTTAACATTGACAAATGCAAAGTGTTGCATGGGTAGCAGTAACCCCAGAGTAACATACCAACTGTTTGTTACAACACTCAGGGTAGCAGAAAATGAAAACAACCTGGGGATAATTCTGCAATCAGATATGAAGTTTTCTCAGCAGTGCAGACAGGCTGCAAGAGTAGCTCATGGTGCCTTGTCAATGATGTATAGAAATTTTGCTAGCAGTGATAAGGAAAGAAGTGATTATCCCCTTGTATAAGGTAATGGTCAGGCCACACCTCGAGTACTGCATATATGCAGTACTCGAGGTGTGGTAGGTCTTATAGGTCTGCAGGCCTCATTTTAGGAAAGATGTTGAGCTACTGGAACAAGTACAAAGAAGGGTAACAATATTAGTGAGTGGAATAAAAGATTTCTGCTACTAAGAAAAGCTTAAATTCTGCAAATTGCAGTGACTAGAGACTAAGCACCTGCGAGGTGATCTGATTGAGGTGTATAAGGCTTTGAATGGTTTGAGCAAGCTCAATGCTGATGGGATTCTTCCTCTTGCTCAGATTTGCACCTGAGGAGGAAAAATTCAAATTGAGGAAAGATATTTGTAGATTAAATGTGCAGAAATTTGCCTTTAGCCAGCGGGTGGTTGATTAACAGAACAAGCTTCCATCTGTTGTGGAAGTGGACAGTTTAAATAAATTAAAGGCTGAACTAGACAAACTTCTGGAGTGAATGGATGGGTGAAATGGGAATTTGTTTTTTTTTTTTTTTTGGCTGATGGTATATAAGTTTGCTTTCTTGTATCATATGCCTCTACTAATGCTAATAGGCGTGAACAGTATAGTTCTGTAACAGACAATAAGAAATGAACTGTTGGCAGAAAGAAGTCCATGCAAATGCTTGAAAATATTGTACTTATACAAGCAGTGGTTATTTTCAGTCCAAAGAAATCTGTGAAGCAATCATTTCACAGATTTCCTTGGGGTTGTTCAACAAAAACGCAGGGACTCACATCTGGTGAGTATGGACTTGGCACACCCAGGGTCCTGAGCTGGATGATATCATCATTCTTCTCTTTCTTGGTGATTCCTTTTTGACTCTCTCTCTCTTTCAGAGTAACTCAGTTTTTTTTTTTTTTGGCTGGTGCAGCATAAGCCTCAGGCTTCCTTGAACCATATAGCTAATAATAATAATAATAAAATAATAACAATAATAATAATAATAAGTAATACAACTGTTTCCTAACAAAACTGCAAGTATCAACTTGCAGTTTTGTTAGCAAACAATAGTTTTGTAACAATCTCTTATGTCAAAAAACAGAATATGTGTAGTATGCAGTCTATGCAGTAATTGAGATACTTTTGCATCCTGAAAAAAAAAAAAAAAAAAAAGAAAGAGTATGGGGAGAGGCAATGTGCAATTTCATCAGCTGAAAGCCCTTCACGAGTTGGCCACTTAGTTCCAGTTCGTCAAGTTATGGGTGTGAATGGGAAAAAAATTTCCAATAAAATGGGGGAAGACTATATAAGCCAAATACAGCTCTTAATTTCCTTAAGGAGCATTTTAATGGTAGGATTACTTCTAATCAGAATCCAGGATGATATGGGATTGGATCATTTTGTTCAACACACCGACCAGATCTGAATTCCTGTGGGGATTCACAAAGGACAATATTTACAGAAATAATCTACATACTATTTAAAAATTGAAAGGTGAAATTACAGTTAGTGTGAAGGGCATCTCTGAAGAAACAGTGGTTGCAGTTATGTTGTTATTGTTGTTGTTATTTGGTTTTTAGGAGCATTAGCAACTAAGGCCATATTACTCCTGGGATATGCAGTGGTCATTCCCTGACCTTTCCGCATCCTCCATATTTGGTGGCTCACGGGCTCAAACCCTGGTCTAATCAAGAAGCGTGTGCTACACACTGCTGCTCCTGTCCACCTGGCTACGGAGGCGTCGGTTGCAGTTATAATAAACTTCAATCACCATCTGAGAATGATTATAGATGCACAGGATCACATGATGAATATGTTTTTTCTTGAATAATATACTCGTTACATTTTCAATGATACCAAACTCATTAATGCCAATGCAATACATCAAAAAATATAAGCATTAAAAAATGTTGCATCATTTCTTGGTGACCCTGTATATTTGCTGCAACAAAGTTTTATCTACCTGAATGCTGATTCTCTACTGCTACAAAATCAGTTGCTGCAATTGGTTAGTGGACTGTAAATCACTTCACCTCATTCTGCTAAATGAGAGAAAAAACAGTATTGTTTTAAAGCTTCTTGCTGCTTCTAAGTATATTGTTCAGACTGTTTCTGCCCCCACTAAATATTAAAAGTCTGTACCAGAGGTTACAGGTACGAGCAGTTCCAGGATTGTCTTAGTGTTCTGGGGAATCTATAAGCTTTAATCATACAGTAAAAATATCCACTTTATTTCTACATTATTTTGATCATAAAGGGAAGGTTGTAGCCTCTATCTAGGATATTTAATATTTTTAATATTTTTTTATTAGTTGTTGGTGCATCAGCTTCTGTGGCCATAATGCACCTCCCAAAGTTTTTGCACTACTCTGATCCAAGCCCGAGACGGGATTCGAACCCACGACCTTTGGGTTGCCAGGCGGTACTGTACCCACCCAGCTAGCCCAGTCGGCCCCTATCTAGGAACACCCCTAGCTTGTTTAAAAGGTGTGGTTGTTATTTTATTATTATTTATTTATTTTTTTATTCTGAACAAGCTCTTCACTAAATGTGGCTGAATGTGGCTGCAACTTTGTTGCTGAAAGCTATTTTAATTAAACTGGATATTTTGTTTGTGTTTTCTCTGCTTCCACTCAAAAATACAATATTTACAAAATAAACTTAACAAATATTGGCAACATGATACTGGTGTATTTCTTAAATTTTTCAAGGACATTCATCCCCAAAATTTAAACACAGATCCTCATGTAGTGTCCATAAAGGTTTCTGAAAAGAGTCAGTGAAGGTGTCCAAAGAAATCATGTTCATTTTGGCTTTGAGATTACATTATTCTTAATGTTATTATTATTATTATTATTATTAGCTATATGGTGCAAGGAAGTGTCCAGCTCAGGACCCTAGGTGTGCCAAGCCCATACTCACCAGATGTGATCCCCTGGGGTTAATCAACATCTTGAAATATCCTTCTTTTGAGGGCAGTTTTCACCTTGGAAAAGAGTATGAAGTCTGCAGATGCTAGATCAGGAGAGTAGGGCAGATGATTGTTCTTTACAATTCCATGGTTCATCAGATATGTCTTCACAACAAGAGCAGAATGGGCAGGAGCATTGTTGTGCAACAAGGAGCAGCTGACTTTCTCTCAAAAAAGCAGCCTCACCTGGGAAATGTGCTTCAGTAGTTTTTGAAGCACCTGTACATACAATGCAGCATTAATTCTCTCTCCTCTGGGTAAATTCACAAATTATTTGTGAATCAAAACTTATTTGTCAAAAACGTGATCAGCATTGTCTTGATCCTGGTCTTCTGTAAATGAAACTTTTTGGGTCTTTTAGCATTAGCATTGGCATATGATGCAAGAAAGCAAGCACATTTGCCTTTCACCTATCCATTCGCTCCAGAAGTGTGTCCAGTTCTTCGTTGAATTTACTTAAGCTATTAACTTCCACGACAGATGGAATCAACCATCTGTTGTCGAAGTCCAGCAATCAACCACTCACTGGCTAAAGGCAAATTTCCACATATCTATTCTGCAACTGTCTTCATTCAATTTGAATTTATGCCCCCTCAAGTGCAGAATCTGAGCAAGCAGAAGAATCCCATCAGCATTGAGCATGCTCAAACCATTCAAGGCCATATACACCTCAATCAGATCATCTTGCATGTGCCTAGTTTCCAGGATGCTGCAATTTAGCATTAGCATTAGCATTAGTAGAGGCATATGATGCAAGAAAGCAAGCTTATTCAGCATCAGCCAAAAAAAAAAAAAAAAAAAAAAACCACTCCCATTTCACCCCTCCGTTCGTTCGAAATACCTGTCCAGTTGAGCCTTAAATTTGTTTAGGCTATCAACTTCAATAACAAGTGATGGAAGTCGGTTCCACCAACCAACCACCCGCTGGCCAAAGGCAAATTTCCGCACATCTATCCAACATCCATCCTTCCTCAATTTGAATTTATGCCCTCTGAGGTGATTATTCTGAGCAAGTTTGTTTGTTATTTGGTTTTTAGGAGCATTAGCAACTAAGGCCATATTGCTCCGGGAGATGCGGTGGTCATTTCCTGACCTTTCCGCATCTTCCGTATTTGGTGGTGACGGGCTCGAACCCCGGTCTAATCAAGAAGCGTGTGCTACGCACCGCTGCTCCTTCCCACCTGGCTACGGAGGCGCCCTTCTGAGCAAGATGAAGAATCCCATTGGCACTGAGCATGCTCAAACCATTCAAAGCCTTATACACCTCTATCAGATCACCACGCCGGTGCCTAGTCTCCAGACTCTGTAATTTGCAAAACTTAAGCCTTTCTTCGTAAGAGCAACCCTTTGTTCCATTCACTAATCTTGTTGCCCTTCTCTGTACCCGTTCCAGCAGCTCTACATCCTTCTTGAAATGAGGCCTCCAGACCTGTATACAGTACTCAAGATGTGGCTTAACCATTGCCTTATACAAGGGAATAATCACCTCCTTATCCCTGCTAAAAAAATTCCTGTATATCATTGACAAGACACCATGAGCTACTCTTGCAGCTCGTCTGCACTGCTCAGAGAACTTCGTATCTGCTGCACAATTACCCCCAGGTCCTATTCATTCTCCACCACTGTAAGTGTAGTACCGCAGAGTTGATACGTTGCTCTGGGGTTACTGTTTCCCATATGTAGTACTTTACATTTGTCAATGTTAAACTTCATTTGCCACCTCTCAGCCAATCTGTTCAACCTTTCCAGATCCTGTTGCAGCAGCATAGCATCAGTAGCGTCCTTAACAACCCTGCCAACCTTTGTATCATCTGCAAACTTGGACATTAAACTTGATATCCCGTCATCAATATCATTCATAAACACCGAAAACAACAACGGACCTAACACTGAACCCTGAGGAACTCCACTAATAACATTAGTCCACGTTGAGCAGTGTCCATTGATTACCACTCTCTGTCTTCTGCCACTCAACCATCCCCTTATCCATAGCAGCAATTTGCCTCCAATGCCACACTGCTCCAATTTGTGCAGCAGTCTTCCATGTGCAACAGTATCAAAAGCCTTTCTAAGATCCAAATATATAATATCAAAGTTATTCCCTGCATCCAGTTCTTTTGTGACTACATCATAGTATCCAATCAAATTGGTCAGGCAAGACCTGCCCTTAACAAAACCATGCTGCGTCTGAGCTATAACTGAATTCTTGTCTAGATGATCCTGCAGTGCTTCTTTAACCAGTGCCTCCATTAATTTACCTGGAACAGAAGTTAAACTAACAGGTCTATAATTACTTGTGTCAGCCTTTGTTCCTCCTTTGTGAATTGGGGTTACATTTGCACATCTCCAGTCTATGGGTACCTCCCCTGAGTCCAAGGAAGCTCTCATAATTATGGCTAGGGGTTTGCTTACTTCCTTTGCTGCCTCCTTTAATATAACTGGATAGATCCCATCCACCCCAGGTGCCTTTTTTATGTTTATCCTCAACAATCTCTCCTCCACTTTCCTCTCAGTTATTACAAAATCATCCAGCTCACTGCCAATGTTTACTTTACCTACATCATTCTCCTTCCTGAATAACTCCTCATGCGTGAATGTAGATGCAAAATACTTGTTTAGATTGTTAGCCACCTGAGCAGGATCCTCAACTGTTGAACCATCAATATCCAGTGGACCAATCTGATTCATCACTTTCCTTCTCGAGTTTAAATATGTAAAGAACTCTTTTCTGTTTTTCTTTGCATCCTTTGCCAAGGATTTTTCGTAGTCTGCCTTTGCCTGCCTAATCTCCTTTGTGACTTGGTTACAGACCAACTTATATCGATCATAGGCTTCCATGTCACCCATTAATTTGTATGTATCCCATGCATTTTTCTTCTCTGCCACATGCCTCATTAGTTCATCTGACAACCATTTAGGCCTAAACCTTGAACAATATTTCTTAGTTGGTATGTAAAGCCTGGTAGCCTCCAAGATTAATTCCTTGAATGCTTCCCATTTTGAGTTCGCTGTTGGTAACATTATCAGTTGGTCCCACTGTATAGAATTTAAATACTGTCTCAGACCATCATAGTCGCCTTTACGAAAACAAAAACCCTTCCCTTTACCTCTGATGGTAGTTACCTCCTTGAGTAAATCCCACTTTAACACACTGTGATCACTGCCACCTAGTGGTTCATTTATCTGCAGATTCTTAATGCATGAAGAATCACTACTGATAATCAGATCAAGAGTATTGCTCCCTCTTGTTGCCTCACGAACATGCTGATGTAGAAAACAATCATCCAATAAATCCACAAAAGCCTTGCTAGTGTGCGAGTGACCAACCCACAAATTCCTGTCAATATCTGGGAAATTAAAATCCCCCATTATAAGACTCTCTGATTTACTGGCCCACTCTATTTCCCTGTACAATATCTTATTATACTCATCAGAGTCATTAGGCCTATAGCACACTCCTACTCTCAATTTTGATTTCCCTATGCTTATGTCACACCAAACTGACTCGACACTGCCCTGTCCATCGATGTTGACTGGCTTCACTTCCTTGGACCTTATGTGTTTCTTAATTAATAGCATAACCCCTCCTCCCCTCCTGTCCTGTCTATCCTTTCTATACACATTGTATTCCCCAAATTCCAGTTCCGCATTACTTATATCTGTGTGACACCACGTCTCTGATATCCCAACAATATCTGCCTTTGATGTTTTGAGCAATACCTCAAATTCATCAAATTTATTTACCAAACTCCTAGCATTGGTGTACACGCAGGTATACATGCACCTGTTTCTATTCTTAGCTACCCTAACACAACCCATGTGTTTACTTGTACCGCAATGACTCCCAGCAGTCTCTGAAATATCCTGCATCTTGTTTTTCAGGCTTCTGCTCATTTCAATAGAAGCAGTGCAAGAATCACTTCCACCTCTGCTAGTGGCTACTGTTAATATATTAGTCCTTGTATCCCCCCCAACTAGCAGTTTTCCTACCCACCTAACACTGCCTCGACAGCATCAGCAAAAATTCTTGCACCCTTTCTATTTAAGTGTATCCCATCCCTGTAGAAGCAATCTCTCCTGTTAACAAGTACAGTCCAGGCTGAAAAAAATTCTACCTCTTGAGCCTTGCACAATCCCTCCAGAGCCGAATTGATTGACAAGGCTCTCATCATATACTCCCTCCTATTGTGGCTGGGCAGAATTGCAGACACTTTCAAATTCAACCCTAATTCACGGCTTTTTTCAACATTGACCTGTGCTTGCTAATTAATTCCGCCGGTCTCCTACTCTTAATATCATTAGTGCCAACGTGTACAACTATATTACCTTTTGTGCCCTTAAAAGATGATATTCGCTCTACAACGTCATCTACCTTTGCCCCTGGCAGACATACCCTGGTCCTATTCCACCTATCCTTTTTACAAAGCATGTTCCCCGTTTCCCTGACAATAGAGTCACCAACAACTACTAGTTCCTGTGGGACCAGCGCATTCTGCCTAGGGGGCTGCCTCTGTGTTGCCTGATGACCAAGTGCAAGCTCTGGCGTTGATGTGGGCAGCTGAGAGCTTGATGGGCCCCTCAATTTATTTCCTTCGAGGGCATCCACCCTGTCCTTCAAGCTCTCATAAAGGCCCAGTTTTCAGGACTTAAGCCTTTTTTGGTAAAAGCACCCCTTTGTTCCCCTCATCAATCTTGTTTCCCTTTTCTGTATTCATTCCATCAGCTCTACACTACATCCTTCCTAAAATGAGGTGTCCAAACCTGTGGCCTGACTATTGGCTTATACAAAGGGATAATGACTTCCTTATCCCCCCTAGCAAAGTTCCTCTATATCATTAACAAGACTTCATGAGCTATTCTGGCAGCTGTCTGCACTGCTCTGCAAACTTCATATCTGATGGCACAATTACCCCCATGTCTTTTTCATTCTCCAATATCCTGAGTGTAGTACCGCACAGATGACATGTTACTCTGGGGTTACTGCTACCCATATGCAGTACTTAGATTTTGAAGTCCACTGCTTTGTCTCTCTGGGATATACTGAAACATCGAACATTCATCTTCAGTGACAATACAGTCTGGGAAATTAGGATTGTGTCGACAAGTCCGGGTGAAGTCTTTGCATGATGGCAATCTTCATTGCTTCTGCTCATCCATAAGGCTATACAGCACAAATTGTGCACTGACTTTCTTTTTCACTAAATCTTCATGCAGAATTTGATGAATGATCTTATTCATATAAAACTCATCAGCCATCATTTTGAAGGTCAAATAATAATCTCTTACTACAATTTTCAAACTTTTGCAGCCTAAGATGTGGGCATTCATCAACCCTATATTTTGAGCGGTTAATGGATGCCAACTTATTTGGTCATTGCGAACATCCTCATGTCCATCTTTGAGCTGCTTATACTGGTAAAACTCACTGGTACAACTGAACATTTCATCACCATAAACAGTTTTTAACATTTCATACATTTCTGTTGCAGAGTTTAAAGCAAAATTTGATATATATTCATTGCTCCATTGCAAAATTGTGACACAGAATATTAATGCTATTAATGAAACTTGTTACTTGTAACTTGTCAGCTTGGCAATCCCTTGTGTTTGAGGAAATTTGAACTATAACATACCACTAACATTTATTTTAAAACTCATCAAATGTGACCTCAACAGCACCAGTCTGGGAACTTTATGCCGCACCTTGTACAGAATGAATGGATATAGTAAAGCTAAGCATCTACCAACTGCTACAGAAACTGATGCAATCTTTGTTTACAATGTTTTGAAAACACCAAACTTTTCTCCTCTCTTCAGATCCTTTTTCATAATAATAATAATAGAAGAAGAAGAAATATCATACAATTTAAGGAATGAAGAAAACCTGAAGGTTCTACTTTTCAGAAAAAACATAGGCATTTTTGATATTTCAAATATCAAAAATGCCATTTCACTAAACCAGTTCAAGAAACTGCTAACTGAAAACATCACCAGGGAAGTCTGATTCAAATGACCTTTCATTCAACTCCTGAATCTTAAAAATTGAGGAAATGCATTACCAATTTGGAAATTATGTAAATAAGTTAGAGGAATAGTTGTTAAAAAAGCTTGTAACACTATTCAGAAAGTTCATCATTTTTTCTTTCATAATCCTAATTGTAAAAGTGTAAACCACTTAATCATATATGGTTGGTTTTCGAAGGTCTCTATAATGAAATGTACAAATATGTCCAATTTATTTATGATTTGTCTGTTGAATAATATTTGTACAATTTCAGAACTGTATGTTTTTATTGTTATTCATATCTTTTTGAAAGAGAATCCCCCTTAAAAAGCCCTTGACTTATGTGTTCTCCCTCCCTTTTTGCTGTTATTTCTCAACAAGTGTAACATAAAATAGGGATAAATAAATTATTATTCTCATTATTATTATAAGAATTATTTTTGCTTTTATGAAAAGTGCAGTGGTTGGCACTATTTTTTTAATGATGTACATGATGTTTCATTTTCTTTTTTAATTTATATTTTTGAGTTCATCACTGATAATCAGTTTTCAAAAAGCACTTTATAATATTAGGCAGAAATGATTAGAAATTAAATTTTTACTTCCTAATTTCACTTTTCTCAGCAGTTGTCATTTATTATTATTATTATTATTATTATTAGCTATATGGTGCAAGGAAGCCTGAGGCTTATGCTGCATCAGCCAAAAAAAAATTTCTAAATTACCCTGAGAGAGAGAGAGAGAGAGAGAGAGAGAGAAAGAGAGAGAGAGAGAGAGTTTTATATGAAAATCTGCCAATTTTAGGAACAGTACAATCCCATGCTATCCTCTATGTAATAGCTGGCTAGTCTTCAGTTTCAATAGCAAAATGTTATGTATTGAAAGGGACGTTGTTTTGTAAGGTTTTAGGTGCATCAGCAACTTAGGCCATTTTGCACTGTATATAATGTCTGTAAATTGCATTTGTTCTGTGGTTGATTTGTTGTTTCATTGGACAAAATGTAAGTTTCCAAGTGAAAAAATCATGCTACCCTGGCCTGAAACCGACTAACTCAGCCATGTTATAAAAAAAGACCCATAAAAATTCCTCGTGTTATTGACAAAACTCGAACTCCCGGAAACTCCAGCACTAACTTACTCGGGTCTTTTCCACCTGATGTGGCGAGGGCAGTGATTATACCAATTGTGCTACCCATGAAGGCTGACAGGGATGGTCCCAGGTTCTAATAAGGGGAAGAGCTAAACCAATTTTGGGGAATCATTAAGTTTAATTATCATACATCAGTTAAGAATTACACATTATTTTGATCGTGGGGAGAGGGGTCAGCTCCTACCCGCATTTCATTGCAATGAAATGCACACAAAAATACTTACTCTAGCTCCTTATCACACCTTCTCTGCTGAATATATCAAACTACCCAAATATCAGTCACCCTGACGCCATTTTTTTTTACGTGAACACTGGACGTCCACTCATTTCCTGTTTACCTTCGAACGGTGGCTTAGATCAAAAGAGACCCTTCATAATCCCATTTTACGGTCCTATTGTTCTTGCCCTCAGCAACCCTTTCATCACCTGTTTGAAAATGGCATCCCCTCCTGGCTGCAGTCCCTGTTAGCTCTCTTATGTTGTTCGAAATTACTTGTTTCCATTTAGTTAGAGACGTATATTTAACATATACATCTCTGCCAAGGCCATGTGTGTTTGTGTATTATAATCCACTTTACCACTAGCGAGGAATAAAATGTATAACTGACAATACATATGTGCAAATTATGTATCTGAAACGCCTAATATTAAAAGAACAAAAAGTTTATGGAAAAAAAAAATTGCCAAATGAAGAAAAAAAAAGATTAACACTATACAAACACATGAATCTTAATGAAGCAGTTAATTAAACAAAGATAATTTTATAACATAGCAGTGCCGGATTAAGATATGGGCTAGCAGGGCCTTTGTTCGGGACGCCATTCTTTAAGGGGGAGAAAAACAGCAGAACAATGAGGCAAAAAAACTATATATATATATATATATATATATATATCCTTAATAATTGGGCACAAAAAATCTCTCTGCCTGGGGTGCCGAAATACCTTGGTTTGGTGCTGTAACATAGAATACATTAACATAACCCCAGGGGCTAACATCTGGTGAGTATGGGCTTGGCACACCCAGGTCTTGAGCTGGATATCATCATTCTTCCCTTTTTTGGTGATTCCCTTCTACTTCTCTCTCTCTCTCAGGGTAATTCAGAATTTTTTTTTTTGGCTGGGGCAGCATAAGCCTCAGGCTTCCTTGCACCATAAGGCTAATAATAATAATAATAATAAAAATCACAGATTATAACCATTATAATTTTTAACATAATCAAATTTAAATTAAAAATATTTACAAATTCATAAATGAGTTGATTAATAGACAATAAATATTCAATACCAATTCATAATTCAAGAAAAACAAATTTCTTTTTCCAAAAGAGAATTTTAACATTTTTTTTTTAAAAAGAGGCTTTTTCCAAAAGACTTTTAACAATTTTTTTTTTTTAAAAGAGGATTTTTTTTCAATTTTTTTTTCTCCAAAAGAGGATTTTTTTTTCAATTTTTTTTCTCCAAAAGAGGATTTTTTTTCAATTTTTTTTCTCCAAAAGAGGCTTTATCCAAGAAAAATTTATTTTCATGTAAAAGATTTTCTAAACTACGAATTTTTGCTTGTACTGAATAGTTACTAATTGATTTAAGAACAGTGCAGGATTAAGGTACAGGCTAGCAGGGCCCTTGCCCAGAGCACTGTTTCTTTAAGGCTGCAAAGTTTACAAATCAGGAAAAAAAATATATATATATATCCTTAGTAAAGAGGCACCGAAAAATTTTTCTGCCCAGGGTGGGAAAATGCAATGGTCCGGCACTGTTTCAGAACAAACATAATGTCTTATACCATAACATGCATTAGTTAAATTTTACTTTAAAAAATATCATACCACAATAAGGAAGCTCTCCACTCCATTGCCCATTATCTAAACATGCGAGTACAGGATTCCTGTAAGAAGAACGAAGAGACAGATGAGAAAATTTAGCTACTTAGCAGTATCCGTTATTTTTCAAAATTAAAGGAACTAACAATTAATAATTGATTATTGTATTTAACAATATATTTGCATAAAATATTATTAGAGGCTTGAGGATCAGAGGTCATGTCATACCACTACACTATGGATATTTACTCAGCATGCACTTGACAGAATCAAGCGAAAAGCAATATGTATATCTATTGCACCTAGACAGAGTGCAGATACACATTTGTTCTCTGTCCAGGCAGTTCCTAATTCCTTACAACTGCTTTGCAATTCCTTATAACCCACTGATGTAGCATCTATGCAGAGAAAGGCATGTCTGTTTAGATTTATGGGTTTCGTGACATGTCCACAACTAGACAGTAAAACTCAGTGGGAGATTTACCAACTGGCTATCATCTCTGCCATGAGGATGTGGGCCACCTAATCAAAAATAACTTTTTCCCTGTTTTGCATTGTCTCTCTCAACCTAGGGGTTTTCGGAGGTGAGCTGGAGTGATAGTTGAGAAAGAAAAAATGGGTTGAATAGTGAAAGGGTGTGGGTATGGATAACATAACAACAGGAAGGGAAGGTAGGAGAGCAGGCTTTTTTAAATTTTCAGGCTTACCCAACCTCCAAATAAAAAAGTTCTCTTAATCCGGCTACCAAGATCCCCATTCTGGTTCCCTAATTATTAGGAAGCTGCGATCAAAGTCAGCTTTGTTATCACTGCCCAAGGATTGTTGTTATTTGTTTGTTATTTGGTTTTTAGGAGCATTAGCAACTAAGGCCATATTGCTCCGGGATATGCGGTGGTCATTCCCTGACTTTCCGCATGCTCCGTATTTGGTGGTGACGGGCTCGAACCCCGGTCTAATCAAGAAGCGTGTGCTACACACTGCTGCTCCTTCCCACCTGGCTAAGGAGGCGCCATTGCCCAAAGAGTATGAAGCTGGGGCACCCAATGTAGGACTACAGCTGGGCTGCTTTCAATGTAGGACTACAGCTGGGCTGCTTTCATCCCATACAACAGTATTGAAGGAAGCAATGAAGGTAAGTAGGGGTTACAACAGTAGTAAGCAGCATCCTTTGAGAGAGAGAGAGAGAGAGAGAGAGAGATCGATCTGGGAGCAGTGAGAGGGGAAAGTAGGAACATCTTTGAAAGAGCAGTCTGCCTACCCCACATAAATGTAAGCAGAAGGAGGAGAGAGCAAGACAGAAAGAAGGCGGAGAAACTAACTGTTCATGACCATAGATTTTTTTTTTTCTTTTTACAAAAACCCCAAACACAAAAGGTATTAAAATCTATAGTCCTTAGTACAGGGGTGTGCATTGATGGAATAGAAAAGGCAGAAGACTGTTGACATTGGACTTCAATTTCTACAGATTGTAATTTTCAGGAAATACCTGTGAAGGCAAGTTATTCTAGAAAAAAGGAAGTTCAAGGGAAAAACGAGAAAGAAGATAAGTTTGTTATGTGTGTTGATCATTTGAAGTTGGACAGTGAGTGGATGCTCACTGTCAACATGCGACTAGTTGTCGCATGTGTGTTCGGACAGCTTTGGAATGGGGAGAGGGAATTACAGATGCCAATTCAGAACAATGCCCATGGAAATATCTGTGGAAAAGGCATGCGGCAGAAACAAAATGCCTATGAGATAGAGAATGGAGAGATTTTGTAAGAGACGAGTCATTAAACTTTTCTGCCAAGCTTGGTGTGTAAAGGACCTAATAATGTTCAAAAAGACCGCCAGTGCAGTGTTGTGGTACTGTCGCCTCATAGCAGATTCCAGTTGCAAAATGGTGGCTACCATGCGAGTGTGGTCCAAAACAGGTGTTCGTGAAGTTATTCGCCTTTTGCAAGCAAAAGGGTCTTCATCAAATGACATTCACAGTAAACTGGTTGCTGTGTATGGTGAAAAGGTGATGACAAAGAAGCAGGTGTGTTTTTGGTGCAATGAATTTAAAGTGGGCCATGTTGACATTGAAGATCGACATTGGGCGGGCAGGCCTTCATCCAGCAATACAGAAAACATTTCGCGCATTAATGGCATCGTTCTTGAAAACAGGCAAGTGAAATTGCACAAATGTTGAAAGTGAGTAAGTTGACTGTTCATGAAATCGTTCGTGATGTCCTTAGCTTTCGATAGGTGTGCTGCCACTGG
Organism: Mastigoproctus giganteus; assembly: GCF_048544385.1. Taxonomy (NCBI): domain Eukaryota; kingdom Metazoa; phylum Arthropoda; class Arachnida; order Uropygi; family Thelyphonidae; genus Mastigoproctus; species Mastigoproctus giganteus. Next base: position 206,446,550 of record NC_143583.1, read on the forward strand.
TGCTCCGACAATTGTCAGAGGAGGACAAAGCAAAATGATGTGTCTGGAGAACCTGTTGCGATATAGCGATGAAGGAGAGGATTTTCTCGCTCACATAGTGACAGTCGATGAAATATGGGTTCATCACTTTACGGCGGAGAGCAAACAAGACTCCATGATATGGAAACATCCGCAGTCTCCTGTGCACAAAAAAAACAATCAATGCACAGCTTTACTATGCAATGTTGGAAAATCTGAAAGACAATGTTCGACACAAATGATCAAGACTCCTGGCAAGCGGCATAATTTTGTTTCTCGACAATGCAACTGCACACACTGCCCACACCACTCGTGAGTGGTTGTGCCGTAGTCGTTCGGAAATTCTGTCATATCCCCGCCAAAAGCCCAGATTTTGTGCCTTCAGATTTCCATCCTTAGCCACACATGTATATGGTACCCCTCATATACTGAAAAGTGCAAGAATGTTGTGTGTTCTGGCCTTCAATTCCTTCAACTGAGACATGGTAATGTAGTCATTTGTTGGATACGTGGTTAACGTTTTATTGTACTGATGACCAAATTGGTAAATAATCCCGGGTCTACTTCAAGATAAGTGGAGGTATTTAATACAACTGATTCAAACTTATTTATATAATCAGTTTTGTCGCGTATTACAACCATATCTCCTTTATCTGCTCTCTGAATAATAATGTGTTTATTTTCTCGAAGTTCACGTAACGCTGAACTTTCTTGTCTATTCAGTTTAAGAAGTCAGGTGTCTTTTATGTTATTCACTCATAAACGGCCCCAGGTCTATTAGCGCACTGTGCGAGATTTTTTGGTGCGCCCTCTCCGACTTGGAATTTACAGCAAATCAGTGAATTTTCGGGGAATTTTGTGCTCCCTAAATTTTAGCGCTCTGTTCGGGGGATTCGCTCGATCGTGCCGTAAGCCGGCCCTGTATTCACCACTTAGTTAACTTGTTGAATAAACAAATCTTTTTGTTGAACATTAAAGCCCAAATTCAATATCTATTACGAACTATTTTTTAGGTAGCTTGCGAGATGGTAAATTATAATTTAATCCTTTGGATAAAAGTGAAATTTGGTCCTGCGATAGCGAATACGAGGAAAGATTTGTAATCTGTTAATATGTTGGTACGTTGCATGTTGGGCTAGGAGGTGTTCGAGCATTAGCTGAAGCATTTAGATTGTGTGTTAGTACGTTATACACATGTGGGGGCGGTCGGAAACAAATTCATTTGCACTTGTTCAAAAGCTCGCGAGCATGTGTTTGAGTTCGTATGAACCGGTCTTGATATCTGCGATAATGTATTCAATTTGTTATGTGTCTGTTTTTTTATTTCTGTGGCCCGTGCTTCATGTCGCAAATCTATGGTGGTCTTAAATACAGACCAATCGTTTGGATGTAGACAATTTTTTAATTTGTCGCGAAGTTTCCTAACCTGGGTGAGGTATTTTTGTTTATTGGAACACCAAGATTTTAAGGCAAGTTTATCTATATTCAGTGATGTGGCAAGTGATAGTTGCTTTATGCCCGAAATTTTATGATTTAAATTGACCCTGACAAATTTCGGAACGATGTTGTTTTGAAGGCAATATTTTAGGAAAGAAATATGGTAAATTGGGCCGAGTATCTTAGTTTTAATCTAATGTAATTACTCAACAAGATGTACAAAAAATTTCCCGTAATTGTGTGTATCAAGAAATTATGCCTGGAGAGGATTTGTATTGGTTATATAAATATTGATATCAACGTAAAACGTATTAAGCATCATAGCTCTGTTATATACTATCAAATTAATATCATATACAGTACTTGGATTTCAGTAAAGCTTTTGTTACTGTAACATGTGAAAGACTACTATACAAATTGGAGCAGTATAGCATTAAGGACAAGTTGCTACAATGGATTAAAGGGTGGTTTAAGTGGGAGAAGACAAAAAATTATAATTAATGGACACTGCTCTTCGTTGACTAATGTTATTAGTGGAGTCCCCCAGGGTTCGGTGTTCGACCCATTGTTGTTTTCTGTATTTATCAATGATATTTATGAAGGGATATCAGGCTTAATGTCCAAGTTTGCAGATGATACAAAGATTGGCAGGGTTGTTAATGGCAGTAAGGATGGTACACTACTGCAACAGGATCTGAAAAAGTTGAGCAGATGGGCTGTGAGGTAGCAAATGAAGTTTAACATTGACAAATGCAAAATGTTACATATCATGATGATGATATGTAGCACTTTGTATGATTATGATATAGTCTCAAAAGTAAATAGGCTCGGGGGGATGAGCCCGAACTTCGATGTGGGCCCCTCAAGGCTGTTGTTCACCAGCCAATGTAAAACCCCTGGCATTACTGCTGTGAAGGGTGTATTGTATATACCACGTTTGTATACAATAAAGATTATATATATATGTATATAGATATACAGCACTGCATTTGTCAACGTTTAACTTCAGTTGCCATCTCACAGTCCATCTGCTCAACTTTTTCAGATCATGATGCAGTAGCGTACCGGCGACCACCACCATAAAATGTGGAAAGTGCTGCATATAGGTAGCAGTAACCCCAGAGTAACATACCAACTGCGCGGTACTACGCCCAGGATAGTGGAAAATGAAAAAGACCTGGGGGTAACTGTGCAGTCAGATATGAAGTTTTCTGAGCAGTGCAGGCAGGGCTGCAAGAGTAGCTCATTGGATCTTGTTAATGATATATAGGAATCTTGCTAACAGGGATAGGGAAGTGATTATCCCTTGTATAAGGCAATGGCCTCACCTTGAATACTGCGTATAGGTCTGGAGGCCTCGTTTTAGGAAGGATGTAGAGTTTCTAAAGCGAGTACAGAGAATGGCAACAAGATTGGTGAGGGGGACAAAGTGACGCCCTTACCAAAATCCTAAGTTCTGCAAATTGCAGCGTCTGGGAACTAGGCACCTGCCAGGTGACCTGGTTGAGGTATATAAAGCTTTGAATGGGTTGCAGCAGACTCAATGCCGATGAGATTCTTTCTCTTGCTCAGATTACGAACCTGAGGTGGCATAAACTGAAATTGAGGAAGGACAGTTGTAGAATAGATGTGAGGAAATTTGCCTTTAGCCAGCGGGTGGTTGATTGCTGGAACAAACTTCCATGTGTTGTTGTGGAAGTTGATAGGTTAAATAAAAGCAAGGCAGAACTGGACAAACCTCTGGAGCAAATGGAAGGGTGAAATAGGAAGTGTTTTTTTTTTTTTTTTTTTTTTTTTTTGGCTGATGATGCATAAGCTTGCCTTCTTACATATACCTCTGCTAATGCTAATGATACCAATATATATTTTGTGGAAAAATATTCTGTGAAACCTCCCGTTTTTCCCTATAGGCTCTTAACATTGGTTCTCGGATTTGCAGTTTGTGGGTATCTTCAGAATTGTCGCACCCCTTTGGAATCTTGAATCCAAACTCTTTCAGATCCTAGATATGGTAAGGGTAGTGAGTAACAAATGCATTCAGCTATCAAGGTCTGCTGCAAATTTCCTGCATTCGAAAAGAATAAACTACTAATACCTGACATCTTGTGATTGACGTTGATAAACCTTTCTTCATATTTAAGTAGTAAATTATAGAATACTTAAAAGGCTGTCATGTATTATTAGATAATCATTAGTCCTTTCCATATACTTTGAAAAGTTCATTTCTTTACCCTGTACACCTTGATGTGACACACCTTGTAAAATATCAATACTGCGTTACTTTTGAAGTACAAAATAGAATATGAAATGCAATGTCGGAACAAGAGCGCCGCAGACGTGGCATTTGCTCCCTGGTTTGGTTTGATTGGTTTGATGTTTAATGACCCCATGTGCAACAAAATCAGAGAAGTAACAATTCATACAAAAGAACCGCTAATCGTATTCAATAATCGAAAAGGCGGATGCATTTCAGAGTTTTTTCTCAGAGAAAAATACATATTTGCAGTACTGACGAGGTGTGCCATGAGAACGTAATTAAAAAAAAATTTAAAAAGATTAGTTTCAGTTACTTTTATTTCTTATTATGAAACATTTTGAAAAGCACTAACGAAGTGACACTATCCTTGCAGATACAATTTTGCCTCTTTAGCACCCTAAGCATAATACATTTTTATTATGCTTAAGATGATAAAGCGCAATTTTTTTTTGTAGTTATTTCAACAGACACTAAAAGAAATTCAACAACCCTGCAACAAACCTTTCAAAAAAAAGAAACCTAAGTGAAAACTTAGGTTTCTTTTTTTTTTTTTTTGCCAGTTAGTAAAAGCACTTGGTCTTTGAATAATTGGGGAACTCTGTACCTGCGAGGGAGACCTGATTGAAGTGTTTGGGTCTTAAAGGTTTTGAGTGGTTTCCTCGCTCTTTCTCGGACGTCACACATAGGGAGACGTGAACTCGAATTGAACGGGAATGACAGCAGGAGGGATGTGTGGGGATTTACTTTCGGCTGGGGAGTGGTTAATTGTTGGAATGACTATCATTTGGTGTGGTGGAAGTGTTTGAATATATTTAAGATACAATTAGACAAATTATTAGAGGGAATGGATAGATGAGGTGGGCGGTTTTTTTTTTTTTTTTTTTTTTGGTTGATGCTGTATAAGCTTTCTTGCATCATTTGACACCAATAATCATAATAATACTAATACCAGTTTGTACACAAATTTCAAGCTAAACCCAAATTTATTCTCCAAGAATTTGTAAATAGAAATAACTTAAAATAAATTGTGTGCTTTTCCACTGCGCTTATGCAGCAGAGATCACGTCTTAGATCCGTTTCCAAATCTTTCATAATAAGAAACGCAGTGGAATGCAAATACAAATAATTATAATCCCTACATTTATTGATCCTTCGGCTCTTGTGTTAATTTTTTACTATCGTGTCACTCTGGGAATCAAAAGCTGTGGACCCAGCGATTCTGCCTTATGTGGAAACATGAGTGAACTTCGTTTTAAATAAAACTGTCAATTATCTTCCGAGATTTTTCAGAAAATTCACGACTGTAAAATCATTTTCAATTAAACTTCAATTTCAATTTTAGAAACGAGAAGTCTTGGAGAACAAGGTGCGAAAAGAGTAAGGGGCGTGGGAAAGGGGGGAGGTTGCAGGTTCTTGGCCAGGAACTAATAGACAGGCGTTTTTTAATCAAAGGTACTATCTGAATGTTTATGTTTGAAGTGTTTGGGACTTTAGGTGGATTGAGTGTTCATTTTGAATTGATCAAAAGAACAGGCGTAGCTTCTTCACTAACTGCAACGAAAATATAGTCTAATCACTGGGAAATAAGTTCTTAATGAAGAAACAGCAACGAAAGTATAGTCTAATCTGAGAAATGTAATTCTGTTTTGGGTAGTGCTAATAGTTGTTACATGATAGTTCTTACAACACTGGAGTAGCACTTTGTATATTTAATTTACGGCGTAAAATGTCAATACCTTGCGTTTTTTTTTGGAATTCAAGTTTTTATTCAAACTTTGCAAAATTTGCATAGTTAAAAATTTTCATGTTCAAGTTACAGTATTAGCTTAACAGTTTCCACCAGAAAAATATAAAAAAAAAATATGAGCTTTTGCTTGAACATAATATACAATTAATTTATTACCCGAATAATTCGTATCCTTCATCACAATGGTACGTAGAGATAGAACCGGACTTTCTCTCCTCACTGGACAACGTCACATAAGAGTATATAGGAACTGCTGGGTGAGGACACTGTTTATCTAAAAGAACGAAAATATACATGAGCTTAATTAAAATGCATTTAATAAAAAAAATAAAAAATCTTCAAAACGTTTTATAAAAAAAGTCTATAATTTGAAAATAAACACTGAAAATCATTTCATACATGAAAATATTGTTTTGGTTTTTCAGATAAAAATGCATAATTTAAATAAATTGAATCACTGATAAAGGAGAAAGTGTTAAACTTCACCTGCATGTCGCTGCTGGTTTCAGGTAAGCTGCTATTTGTTTTCTACGTGTAAACACTCTTACTTCATTAGGCTGTCAAGTTGTTCTTAGTTAAGAGGTGCTATGCTACCGTAGTTAAGTTGGAACTCTCAGTCACTCTGCTGTAACGCAGTTGGTATAACCACCGTCCTCCTAATAGCGCGTAGAAAAGATCAGAGTCCGAATCTCATTGATAACGCTTGAAACTTTTATGGGTTTTTTTTCACAAAATGTTCTGAGTTAGTCGGTTTCAGGCGGCGGTCACTTTTTTTTTTTTTTTGTGCCAGAAACGGGTTTTTCGTCCAGCAAATTGACCACTAAACACACACAGTTTACAGACATATAATAATAATTTTCTGTTTATATTCCGGAACGACCACACGGTCCGAGGAGTTCACAAGGAAGAGGAAATACAAGAAACTGCACCGTATTCAGCAGTCACGGGCTTGAACCCCGATCACTCAAGGCGCGTGTACTTATGCACCCGCGCGCCTGACCACTACGGCGGCCTGTAACGCCAATATGGCGAAATTTGCTAATGCGCCTAAAACCCTATGACAACCAATCAACCAACCTGTCAGTCACATTTACTTTTTTATCTTTTGAGGGTATCTCATAAGTCAAGAATTATTTATTATTTATTGTAGGGCACTAAGAATGTTCTATAGTAATTAATTTATTACAAGTGCTCAAGGTACAAGATTAATAGACGTGATCTCTTCCTTATGCAGTGCATCATATGATGTAACATGGTATGGGTAATTGTGCTGAAGGTTTCTGGAATGGAAATCTTGAGCTTCCTATGCGCTACTGGACAAGTTTGCTTTAATATGTCCCCACAGAAAACTATCTGAAGTTGTCAAATACGGACTCCGTAGTGAACACTGTGGTGTTGGTGAAATCGCCCGATTCACCATTCAGGCAGAATTCCTTTCAAATATTTCCGAATAGCAGTTGCATGATGACTTGTTCCTCCTCAAATTAAAAATGCCATTAGCAATGAGAAGTATCTCTAATTCTAGCGTTAAATAATTTCCCGACATCTGCAAATTGCTGTACTGATTCATCAGTCCAAAGAAGTATTGTACGATGAGTTGAAAGAGCAGCCCACATCGTAACATGAGGAGGACGTGTATGTGTATGCATACCCTGTCTATGGTGGCTCTCAGACTTATGTCCATTTCCATCTAGTGTCACTGAAATACAGAAATTCTGTAATATGGGCCTGACATGTGGTCAGTGTGTGTTTGTGAAGTGTTAATGAGTGTTCTGTAATGTGCTGTGTGTCAGGTCTCTTTGCCACCATCGCCAGCAGTCATCACCTGGATATTTACTGCGTAGTGTCCGTTCCCGGCAAGTGGAACCAGACCTTTTCCAGTCTTTATTTGCATACACTGGTGACAGTGCAAAACCGGTGGATGTATTGACCTCGTATTCAGGTTTTCCAGACATGAATACCGTTTTGCACACCAGTGTACTTATAGACTGTCCTTTCTTTAGCCAGTATAAGATCCCCCTTCCCGAAGGCAACATACATGTCCAGTACAATGGCTCCAGCCAGAAATTGAGGGACATTATTTGACACAGTTCTTGTAACTCTGGATATGGCTAACAACATAGAATATTGTAGAGATATCAACTTGGTCTGAGTCTTCACCCAGGTAGTGCGGTTCGCTGACACACCAGAGGTATAAGACATAATTAGAAAAAAAACAGCAGTATCGAAGTGTTCTTGCATTAAGCCCCCAATTTGATACAGAGAATTTAAATAAAGCTGCAGTAAAATTTTTAATTTTGTTAACTAGATTTTTGACATGCATTTGAAGACTTAGTGGGTCGCCTTGAATTATTTCAAGGTATTTTAAATTCTGTACGAAAGGAACTTACATATTAGAAATAATAACTATAAGTGGTCTTTAAGAGTTAAGTTTGTTATCGAATATCATAAACTTGTTTTTTGAGGTCGAAATTTTTAATTTGTTTATTTTTGCCCACTGTAATAAATCCATGACTAATTTAGCTGTATCCTCCAAGATACGTCTGGACCTGCTGGGTATGCATACAACCAAGTCATCAGCGTAAGTCACTTTGTATGTAAATTCAATTTCTTTGGTGAGCCACTGATCCAAAACTGCATTCGACAGGAGAGGTCCAACGACTGAACCTTGCAGATATCCTCTGGAAATACGGCGTGAAAAGTTCTTAAAATGAGCTCGAACCATGATAGACCTATCCTTGAAATATGATCTTATTACTGAGTATGCATAGTTATCACACTTAGCCCTCACAGGGACTTGAGGGAGTTTCCCCACCAAAGGGAATCAAAAGCGCCTCAAATTCCACAACAATTGCCATCTCAATATACTAATTGCACATTTTACAGTGTTTTGGCTACAATAACATCTCATGAGGAGGAGGAGGATGATTCTGAATGGACCATCACTCCGGAAGTAAAACTTTTCGACATACATGCTCAACTGAGACATACAGCTAAATCGCCACCGAAGAGAACCCGAGATCTCTTTGGTAGCGTGTTAAAGCGCTGCAGCAGTGATTCACAAGGAATAAAACCTCTTTCACTAAACAAATAACAGTCGGCTCGTATACTGGTTTTCTCAGTTTCAGATCTGTTATAGCGTAACGTTGCATGGTTCATTTGTAATCTACCTGAACGTGTGTGCAAAGATTTTTTTCGCGATCTCAGAACGGATTGTTCAATGCATGGCAGTTGTCGAAAACGACCTTTAGGTCTGCTGCTTCGTTTGGTACTCGTCACAATCAATTCACTGGAGAATGCTTTCATTTTCCTCATGTAAATCCGACTTTGATTGCGCTGCTTTACCAAAACGTTACCTAAAATTATTTTGAATCGCACTCACTGTTTTGTGAGTATGATATCTTTGATGAAATCATCTTGCAGCTTCATGTAGGAGTTCAATTGAAAACGGGTAAGTATCTGTCACATTCACCTGAAAGAATGACAAAAAACAAACAAACCAGGAATAAATACAAATATGGGAACTGCTTGCATTGATGATTTAGCAGTAAACTAAAATATATCCGCACTAAATTTTTCGACTGGTAGACTACTTTTTAATGTTTATATTGCTCATCACAGCCCATTGCCATTGCACAGAAGTGTATTGTATCTGCAAAATGCGTGTGTTCAAAGGCTGGTTTTCTCTGTTTGTTTTCCCCTCGAGAAAAATCGCGGAAAATACTTTGAAAACAAACTCCACCTGAGACAGACTAACTCGTTTCCACTTGAAAAGACCTCAGTAATCTCGTCGCGTCATCGTCAGCTGAGCATAGATTATTGAACTAAGAGGTGGTATGTAAATTATAATTCGACGTGAGGCTGTTAAAATTGCTGGTTGTGTTTTTTATCGCTTTAGCGGCAAGGTGAGTCTACAATTGAAAATGGTGACTGTCTTAAATCGGTCAACGGCTGAAAGAGAAACATTAGACACAGTCATGAATGATTTGTAAAGATCATGAGTCGATGTGCATGGGTTATCAGAAGAAACTGAAATGCTTCACAGACGAATGATTTTTGTGATCATAAGAATTTTAAACTAACTACACTTTTGGATGAAGTAGTTTAGCAGAGCTGAGGATTCCCTTTTGCAGTCTTGTGTTATAAATGATTTATATAACTGATATCAATTAATACCAGTCAAAATGAAGGAAAGAGTGGTACTTCCTAACTAAACCCAAGTAGCAGCAATCAGATCGGTATACAAATTTGACATTAAATATAATTCATTAGAAGGTGTCAAAATTTATGTGCTATAAAGTTTCAACTTTTTCCTTCTGTAATCAACTTTAATTTTTTTTTTTTTTTTTTTGAAAAATGGTTATACGAGAAGTGCATGATGTGATCACACTGCGCAGTTTTGGAATATTTAGGCTGAAAGTCTGAATGCTTTTTTCCAAACGAAAGGAAGGAATTTTCTAAAACTGTTGTATGGAAATGTTGCATCGCTACATGTGATAGCTATTTAGTTGAGTAGTTTAAAATGTATTTTGTACTGATATTCTGAACTATTAATCGTATTTTTCATTTAGATATTGTAAATCTTTTTTACTTGTTTCTTGCATTTAATGGATATAATCGTATTTTACCAAGTGGGCCCAGAAAATATTTCCGTTTCCAAAAATGCCAAATCTGCTAATTGTAAAAATCCTTTTTAATGCAGGAAGGTTGATTTATTTCACGCCGAAACAACTAAGCTACGTCTGTAAATTGAATGTATCCTGTAGTCGGTTTGTCAGCTTTGCTGTTGCAAAACTCTTCGAGTTTCCTGGACCAAAACTGTGCATTCCTCACCAGAGAATGATTAAGTTGCAGACTGTGTGAAGAAAGCCCATAAAATTTCTTCCTTGTTCACGAGCTTTGAATCCAGGAGTTAATCACAGAATGTGCAAGGAGAGCAATCGTAAACTCTGTGCTACCGCACGATAATCAGGTACAGTGAACGCCAACATCTTTTTGAATGTTACAGTACAGTGTTTTTCAGTACAGTACTTTGATGACATATATTAAAAAAAAGTAAAACGTTTTACTAAGATGGCCTTACGCCACAGTCGAAATATTGAATGGAAACATTTTTGTTGCTTTGTAATTGATTCAGCTGTTCCACTTCTCCCACCTCCCAAAAGCGAATTTTTTTTTTATAGTTTCACCAACAGTATAGTGAGTTAAAATACATTCTTAATAAAAGCTGTTAATTTTGTTTTTTGTCCATTCTAGAGAAAATTTGGTAGACGTTTTCATACAAAACATTTACAAATTAAATTATCGAATAGTGCAAATATATATTTAAAAGAATGATCATGTTTTATTAAAACAAAATATGCGCTACAGAGCATCCAATTACAGTGTCTGTGTCACAGAAAGAAATCGTTTATAGCAACAGCAAATTTGCTTAGTCTGTATTATCGTTTACTGCAGCAAGGGAAGGTGCAAGGACACTAATGGTATTAAGAACATTCTGTGAGCTGTCAAAAAGTCTAAACTGAGGTCATTTGCAAATGAAGGAATTCTGTTCATAGGACTTCTTTCATAATATCTCTTTTGGATAGGTGGGTAGGAAAAGTCTGCTTTTTTATGGTCAGCTTAAAAGGAACGTGGATACTTGATCAATTACAAGCGTTCTGGAGGATCATAATTCCTAGAGAAAATTTTACAAAGAGACTTGAGTTCAGCTAGGATTTTTCTGACATCGAACCCTCGTGTGTAGCACAGTTGGTATAATAACCGTCTTCACCAGTGGGTGAAATGGCTTCAAGTCAAATCCTGTCAATGACCTGAGGAATTTTTTGGGCTTTTTGCACCGATTTACCTTCTTTCACCAATTAATTCAGACAGTTAATTAAATCGGTCTCAGGCGAATATTGCATAGTTTTTCTGCCGGAAACTCAGGCTTTTCGTCCAGTAAAGAGGACCGCAGAATACGTGCAATTTACAATTCTGTAAATTGCGTGTACTGACACACGTCTCATAGAGGTAATGTTTGAAAAAGAAATATATATATATATATATGGCTACATACATGGCATTAAAGAATAGGAACGGCTTTGCGGCGTCCAACCAGAACTTTGATTTTAAGGAAGCTTTTGTCATCTTATCGTTAAGATGACAATTGATAATTTTATAATGTTTAGTACTCAAAGGTACCAAGCATACTGTGTATCCGTTTTCATTCAAGGTTATCTTTTTTTATGTGTTCACGATGGTAGAATTATGTTTTCATCAGACTCTGATCTTTATGAACAATAATCTACACCAGACCATCACTTTTTGACAATCTGTAAGGTATTAGAATTTAATATGATTATAGCGTGACACGTATAGTATCCTAGTATAGAATTAATTGTGCTTAATTAAATATATACTGTACATAAATCCATATAAATATATATATATATATGAGTTAATGCGTGTTAATCCCCTAGGCATTAATTGCCATGATTCGGAATTTGTAATTTACTGTATATGTACAGTATTTTAACACTATATACTGAAAGCACAAAATGGTATTTTCAATACTAGGCCCAAAATTGTGGAGAGGAAATAGAGCACAATACTGAACACAAAATAGTGGAGAAAAATAGCGTATTTAATATTTTATTTTATTTTTTTAGTAATCATGAAATGCTTCTGTATAAATAGTAGAACATGTTAATAAATAGTGCGTGACTAAGCGAACATGAAACTAGTATTACCATTCGTCGTATTTTGATACCTTCTCCCAGCAAGGTGGAAAACTCTGGGTTCGAATTTCGTCGGTGATGCGAGGAACTTTTATAGACTTTTTTTTTTCCCCACAACGTGGCCAAGTTTCAGGCATGGTTTCATGATTTTTTCCAACTCCAAACAAGGAGTTTTTCGTCCAGTAAACAGTAAAATCGGCTACACAACGCACGAAATTTACAAACACAGTGTATTGACGCTTCATAGCCTTAGTAACTTTGGCGCTTAAAGCACCTACACATATATACATGCTTTCTTTGACATGTTACATGTAAAACGTTTTACATACCGTTCACTAGTACCATGCCTTTCATTGTCTTGCGGAGATGGGGAAACCTCTAGTGCCTTTTGACACTAAACACACTTTTCATTGTCTTAACCCGAAAAAAATTTAACTTTCTCTGGGGTGTTGATCGTGCTGGTCTTCTCAATCTTTATCAAGCTTTTATTAAATCGGGTCTGGACTATGGTTCTCCAGTCTGTGACTCTGCCAGGAAGAGTGAACTAGCATGGTTTCAACCTCTCCAGCACAACGCTCTCGGAATTGCGTTAGGAGCCTTTTGAACTTCCTCAGCTCAACGCTTATACGAGCTCGTATATAGAAACTCACGAGCCAGCTTTACATCTCATAAGGAAAACTTTTTTTTGTAAACTGTGCATTCAAAGTTTGGATCCTGTCAACTCATCCTATTTGGCCATACCTCTTCCAGCTTCAATGACTGCTCAATATAAAAAATAAGCGGCATTTCAATAAATCTGCAGGCATTAGACTCCATGAGATCACTTCAGACTGGAATCCACTGAAAAACTGTATCAAGATATGCTCCTCCCTAAACCCTCCAGGGCTAAAATTATAGTTAAATGTGATAGCTATTTCAGTCAGTGGAGTAGGTAGGTAGGCATACTCTGGCAAGCTTAAATATAAGAAAGCTTCATGCTATCCATACCCAAAGCTATGCTGAATATAATCAGATATACGCTGATGGTTCGAAATCAGACAAGACAATAGGTGCCACGGCAGTCTGACCAGCTTTCACTGTTTCTGCTTCTCTACCAACAGAGTTCAGCAATTTCTCTGCAGAACTTTTTGCCATCTACCTAGCTCTTAATCACTTAGATTCTCAAACCAGCACATAGCATATCATCTATATCGATTCTTTAAGCTCTGTCAACTCAATGCAGAATGAAACACACAACTACCATCGCCTCCTAAAACAAATCACATCCAAACTGATCCGGCTGCAAGACAAACAGCATACAGTGGTATTCTGGTGGATCCCAACTGATTGTGGAATACTCGGAAATGAAAACGCACATCAGGCAGCAAAATAAATTCAAATATAATTAATATGAAGATTCCTGTGCAAGACCTACAAAACCATTAAACGAAAAACCTGCTACTTCCTGTGGAAATTTTTTTTCCTGGCCTAACGTAGCCGAGTGGTCAGGAGTGCGAATGCAGTAACACACGGTTTTTGAGTGGACTCTGATTCCTAATTCGATTGACGTTTGTATTGATTTGTTTGTTGTAAACTGTGCTGGTCGTGCCGGAGTATAAACATAAACTTTTTTTTTCCAAATTTGAAAGGCACAATATGGCCGCTGTAGCCCTTATGGCAAAACCTTCAACAGCAACGTGTAAAATATGCAGCGGATGTATTTATTTCTATAATGTTACCTGCTATGTTAACTATTTGGTGTCCCTTAAAAAAATTTGGGGATAATAAAACGTCATCCTATTTTGAATCACTATAAAATGTATTTGTCATGGCTTTTAATCTAGTGAATATTTATGAATACTATGAATCATATACTGTATATTCCACTGAATATACATGATTCACTGAATATTTATGTAATTAATATAATCAATATTTAATAATATAACTTAATGCAAATGAATCATGTCTATACGCACTAAATTAACTATTAATTCCACTATTATAGTGGAATCGTTTCATTTCATCTCATATTGTGAACACCTTCACAACAAGTTGCCTATCTGGTTGTAAAGGTGTTCCAATATGAGTTGTAATGATACGCTGCCACTATATTAACTTCGGTTAATAATTTAGTGCATTTACGCTAACTTATACGTCTGTAAATTTTCCCCGGAGTCTGAGGCTTTAGTTCTGAATTTTTATTCATATTTTATAAATAAATATATAAATATATATTATATTATACACTGAAAGGACAGAATTCATGGAATACCTGGTTCCTGGGTAACGCGACGCTGTCACCCCTCTCGCTACTGGACGAACCCGCCGCTTGGCAGATACAGTACTGTATATAGGTACAGTACACTGCATTCACGTAGACGGTAATTCGATGTTAGTATGGATAAACGTCGTGAGTTAACCGACTTTGAAAGAGGAATGAGAATGTGGCCATCGACGTCTATCTCGCATCGTTTCAGCCAATTGGAAAGCGACTGTGGCACAAATCACCGCAGACTTCATAGAGGGAGGTACCAGAAACATCTCCACCAAGACCATTAGGCGATCATTAGCCGCAATAGGTTATGGGAGCCACCCGCCCACCAGAGTCTCATTGCTAATACCACGACACAGGACTCCAAGCCTCGACTGGGCGAAAGAGCATCGGCACCGGGCCTTGGATGATTGGAGAAGGGTTTCCGGGTGCGATGAGTCCCGTTTCCAGTTATTTCGAGCTAACGAGAGGGTGCGTATCTAGCGGAAACCGCACGAAGCTATGCATCCGTCATATGTCAATAAGGAACTGTTCAGGCAGGTGGACGGTCGGTAACGGCCTGGGGCGTGTTCAACCGACACACGTTGGGACATCTGGTACGTCTAGACGTGTCTCTGAATGGTCGAGGCTACTTATCCATCCTTGCAGACCGTATACAAACATACCTTCATGGTCATCGTGCACCCACAGAGCAATGGACTTTTCCAGCAGGACAATGCACCTCCCCACAGAGCCGTGGTGACTAGAACATGGTTTGAAGAGCATTCCGCAGATTTTACCATCATGGACTGGCCTCCCTATTCACCGGAAATGAACCCTCTGGAGCATCTTTGGGATGCTGATGAAAGGTCCATTCGAGCTTTGGATCCTCCACCCAGTAATGCGACGGAATTATGGACAGCGGTGCAGCAAGCATGGATGGAAATATTTGTGGAAAACTTTCGTGAACTAGTGGACTCAATGCCTCGCCGTGTGATTGCCCTTATCCGGGCGAAAGGTGGGCCTACCTGTTGCTAGGTAGGTATCCCATGATTTCTGTCCGCTCAGTGTATTATACGTATATAAATATTTGAAAATTAAATCAATAATATATTTAATATTTAATAATTAGAACTTCTAATTGTAACATTTGTGTTCTTAAAATAAAGCAGTTAATGAGAGAAAGAATTGTTTGTAAGAGCCTGTGCCGTTTTTGTTTTACATTTAGAAATGAAGTGTGACATATTTTAGACATAACGTAAGAAAAGATATTCTTCAATATTTCAATGTATGGAAAGAAAAGGGTGACATTACCACACCTGAGAGCGGCAAACAAACGACTTTTTCTCAAGCTTCATGAAGTCACGCTTGTTTGTTTATCTGATGTTCATGAACCGTATTTCCTGTGTCTGCGATTGGGATTCTGTTGAAAACCACTTAGCGGCAAATATACTTTCAGATAGATGCGTGTTAAGGAATAGGAAAAGTAAGAGGAAATGAGGGCGATGTTATATAAATTCAAAAAAAATATTTTAATTATCCGAATGAATGCCATAAGTCATAATGTACATACAAAAGATTATGCATTCCTATGATATTACGTCTTCAGAGGAAGGTCTTCACAGTCTCATTGGCTCAATCTGTTGCCTTGGCGCTTAAACTGAAACAACGCAACACAACTAAAAATGATAGGCTGTATCATGTTTAGAAGACATCAACGTGGCCCGAACATGGCTGACATGAATTGGCTAACTAACCCCATGTTCAATATGGGGCCGTTCGCTGAATTACGAAACAACAACTGCCTTGTAATTTCTTTTAGTATTTTTTTTTTTTTTTTTTTTTTTTGTAGTTGTTGGCGCATCGGCTTCTATGGCCATAATGCACCTCCCAAGGTTTTTGCAGTACTTTGATCCAAGCCCGAGGCGGGATTCGAACCCGCGACCTTTGGGTTGCTAGGTAGGCACTTTACCCACCCGGCTAGCCCGGTCGGCTTCTTTTAGTATGTTTAGTATGTCCTGAACACACAGTATGGTTACAAGGGTCGTACATATATACATATCACCGTCCTCTTCACACGAGGTTTGTATCTCGTCAATGACGCAAGGAACTTTTATGCCCTTTTATGGGATCCGTAACTGAGTTCGTCTGTTTTCAAGCCTAAGAGGGTAGACACTTTTATGTCTGCTCTCTTACTTACCTTTCAACATCGGAAAATGTGTGAGGAGTGCGATCCAGTACTTCACACCGAAAGACAATGAAATATTTTTATCAAATTATTAAATTATTACTATAGCTTTCAGATCCAATCTATAATGTGAAAGGGCCAACCATTTTACTGTCGTTCGTATAAATTTTCAAACAAATTACCTCCATTGACTATGAAGAAGATCAAAATGGAGATGTATAGCCTTTATGGCTTATCCTTTAAATCGCTGTAAAGATAAATATCTCTTATATGACACTATATCTTCACTTCTCAATGTCTCAGAACATGAAGTCTCATTAGCAGCTATTCAAAGCATAGATTATATCTTAGACTACCACTGATTTTTACTTCCTGTAAAAAAAAAATGTTAGCTGCCCTTAAATCTTCTACCTAGCTAAATCACTGGAGGACATTGAAATACATTACTCGTACAGTGAATAGCGCACAGTATTTTTCAAACAGTTTTCAAGTTCTTCTATCACTTATATCTTCCTAGCCCTATCATATACCTACTTACAGACTTTGTTTTTTGTTTGTTTTGATATTTATTTCCTTAAAAACAGTATTATGAACGAATTTTCTGGAGCTCAAAAAGTTGCAGCCTACATTGCAAGTCCATCGATACTACTTACTGTCCAAAGGAGAAGTACATTTATATTATATTGGTAGGAATGGCTTCAAAGCGTGTGTGTGCTCATAACCTCAAGTGTACTATGTCTGTAGAAGTAGGTGTGTTTAAGGGCCCATTTGCACGTTGCTGAATAACGCGGAATAACTCTCGGGAGAAATACCACATCCTCCACCTGAGATTGGCTAACTACACGTATTCATTGAAGAGTTTTAGAAATTCCTGCAATCATCGACATGAATCTAACCTAGACCTGTTCAAATGAGTAGCCGACAGCAATGTGTCGTCTTGACTTGACTGTTACGAAGGGGTTCTTGAAGATGTTGGTTCAAGCTTGTTTGCTACTGAGCTGCGAGGCAGTTAATGAAAGGATGCTACGTTCCCTGTTTGCGCCTCCGTAGCCAGGTGGGCAGGAGCAGCAGTGCATAGCACACGCTTCTTGATTAGACTGGGGTTCGAGCCCGTGACCACCAAATACGGAGGATGCGGAAAGGTCAGGGAATGACCACCGCATATCCCCGGAGCAATATGGCCTTAGTTGCTAATGCTTCTAATGACAACAACAACCCTAAGTGAAGAAGTTCCCTGTTCATTCCATTACTGCACTGACTTGTATATAAATTTCGTTCCATTTCCTGAGCAGTATTATTCTTGAATATGGCTTCAGCATTGCTATGTGGTGGGTATATCAGCTGCATATGTTGTCGTAATTATAAAGTTCTTGACTTATCCTGATCGTGATTTTATGTAGTGAAGTGGAAGGTCGACTTTCTGTGGTAGTGAAGTGGAATGTGGACTTTCTGTGGTGGTGAAGTGAAACAGTTAAACATTTCCATGGGAGAAAGACCAATCCTCTAATCAAGACCAGCAGACTCATGATCAGTTTTAGTGCGAAATAGCTGTCCATTGATATATGAACTAATGAAACTGACATACCCTCCAAATTTGGGGTATTATGTTGATGCTGTAAACGATGTCATCAGTACGCTGGCAGATGATTGATGCTGTATTTGATATCATCTGTTTGCTGGCAGTCGTTCCCTGGCCATCTCCATATGCAGGAATAATAACCAACTAGTGGTGGCATATGTTTGTTATTTGGTTTTTAGGAGCATTAGCAACTAAGGCCATATTGCTCCGGGATATGCGGTGGTCATTCCCTGACCTTTCCCCATCCTCTGTATTTGGTGGTGACGGGCTCGAACCCCGGTCTAATCAAGAAGCATGCGCTACGCACTGCTGCTGCTCCTTCCCACCTGGCTACGGAGGCGTCTGGTGGTATATGTTATATTAGAAATTACGTGTAAAATATTGCAATAGGTGGTGAGTTTGCCAGGATTGCTAGCTGGGACTGCCTTTTTTAATAAAAAAAAAAAGAAAAAAAAAAGATGACCCAGGAGTGGATTTCCCGCTTTGGTGACCACTGGGCTATAGGGTTAAATCCGTGGAAAACGACGATTATGCAATGGAAGGGCTAAGCTAAAAATTACTAAATAGTTTTTTTTTTTAAATGAAGGTTCTCAACTTAGGAAAGCATTTATTCAATATCATACTGCAAAAGTGCATGATGTTTGCATTAATTTTTTAAGTACTCCTTAAAATGGCTGATAAAAGAAAATCAAATGTAGAGAAGGCTGGGTTCTAACAAATGCAGATTCACAACAATGAATGCAAGGATTGAAGTAAGTGAGCTCTCTGAGAAATGAAATACACTTGAATGCATCAGTTGGGCCTTGTCTGTCCTTCCTACGTCAGTGGTTACAATCATAATAGGCAAGGTAAGAATTAATCCAAGGACTCTGCTTCAATGCAGGCAAGTGGGGATTATCACTGATGTCGAAAACCTTTTCGTCATTTGGATTCAGGATTAAACTGAAACGCTGTGTGCCCTTGAGTATAGCAATAATTCAAGGAAAGCCCAGGCGTTTGTATGAGCATATTAATGAAAAGCAGTGTGGGGGAGAGTTTATGTCATAATATTTTAATCCTTCGTAATTTTCTACTTTTCAATGATGACTTTCTACTTTTCGATGATGCTTTCCGAGTCATTATTGCATTCCTCTTCGAATAAAAGGATTATGAATATACTGTCTAAGGAACTATGTTCTTTAAATGAATACTCAAATAATTAAAAACTTATAAACCTGACTCCATGTTATATAAGCATTTTTAAATGCGTTATTGTGTGCCTGATCTAGAAATTACACAAGTCGTAAATTTGTTTCGTATCAAAAAGCGAGCTCAATATATGAAATAATATCGGCTAGTCGAATCCAACTTTGGATATCTTTTTGGAAACAAAGTTGAATCGGAAACGTTGGCAAGCACGCAATATTATTTAGCACATCGGACTTGCTTTTTAGCAGGAAATAGTTTTAAGCCTTTTGTTTGCCTTCAGGCACTCAGTAAACCATTTAAAAATATGCTTAAATAACAAGGAGTGAAGTGTATAATTTTTAAAAGTTTTGTGAAAAAATGTATAGTTTTTAATAACCTTTACTTGTACTTTTATTTCTATTTGAGTGTTATTAATGAGTCATTTTATAAAGATAAATTCTGGCCGCTGGGAAAGGCAAAATTAAAATTAAAAATTTTAACATTAGCCTTATCGAAAAATTTTCTTCGCCTTAATGGTATGGTTTTCAGAAACCAATTGTGTCATCAGTACGACGACTGTCGGTATATTCCACAGCACGAAGCATTTTAACCCTAAACTTTTATGGAGATGCATCATTAGTTTCCAAACCTTTTTTTTGTATAACAAGTTGCTTTATAGTAGATTCTTTTTGTATGGCTTCATTTCGATGAGTAAGTATTATAACCAGTAGATAACATCAACTTTCACGCTATAAAATTATCACAGAAAACTTTCGATATTCAAAATTCACTTTTCACACAATTCCATGAGTTCCATATGATCAACCAAACATAATATCTGCAATTAATAATAATGAGCCACGAATCGATATGTATTCTTATTCTGAACACCCCCCTACCGTATATATTTGATTTGATTAGGTCTGGACCATGTTGGCCACCCCATTCTTTGGACAGATTCGGTTTGATGGCGTTGTCACGCACTTGAAAAGTGAAATATATAAATCAAGGACTATTTGTCTTTGACTCTGGACGATCTGGGGTCTTTATCGTGTCAAGAATTTGAAGCGCCTGGATGTAAACAAGATACTAAATGAGAAGGTCCCAGTAATACCGAATTCATCTAATCATCGCCGAGAGCTGGTGTCTGGCCTGCAGTAGTTCTCAGATTGTTATGTTAATCATCAGTGATGCCATCCCAGATCATTAACCTTTCACACACAGCTTCTTATTGTATTAACATACCCACTACGATTAGAACATTCGAGCGCAAGATTTCAGTTTAGTTTCGCATAACAGAGCATGATTAATGTATCAGAATCTGCTTATATTTATGTTATCGATCAGAATTACTCAGCTCTGCGGTCCGTAACAAAGACCACATTTTTATAAATTGTCGCTATTACGATAGTACGTGTCTGAAAAGAAAGAGAAAAGTTGTGTGAGCAATTTATTGTTTCCAAGAAATAGTTCTTCATTCAGTGCTTCAGTTAAATCAGAAAGATATTGCGGCTTAATAGGAATAAGTTCTGAGGAATTTTGGTTGACAGCAATGACCATAAACATTTTAATAATTTTAAAATATTCTCATCATAACGTATCTGAGCTCTTACAATTTGCAAACGAAATGATGAAACTTCCCAATACCATTTCGTCCGGAGAGTTAAAAAAATAAAAAAATAATAAAAATAAATAAATAAAAATAACGCTGTAGGTCAGAGTAACAATATTTTCCATTTTCCTTCAAAATAAGTTTTTTTTTTTCGTTTCTAGTTGATGGACGCTATTTAGCAGTGACTGGTAAATCACGCTACAATGCAAGAAGTACGAGTAGTTAGCAGATGATGGCAATCAATCAAGAGCAGTACGTCTATCCAATATTTATTACCTACTGAAAACTGCTGGCACCCACCGATTTAGCACTGCCTTCGGTGGGTGCGGGATCTGCCTTTTTTTGGGCAATTAAGTTAATACAGGCCAAACTCCTCGTGCTGAGGATGGGTACCGTTTTGCTGTT
Organism: Mastigoproctus giganteus; assembly: GCF_048544385.1. Classification (NCBI taxonomy): domain Eukaryota; kingdom Metazoa; phylum Arthropoda; class Arachnida; order Uropygi; family Thelyphonidae; genus Mastigoproctus; species Mastigoproctus giganteus. The sequence goes on from NC_143583.1 coordinate 206,467,912, forward strand.
GCCCGGTCAAGGTGTCACATGCAAACCACATGTGATTTCCATTTGGCCAAACTACAGAATTCTGTAAACGATACGATGATAACTGGCAGAGTTGAACTCGGTTCTAGGTGCAGCTGCTACGCTGAATAGTTGCATGTATACTCGCATATACAAATTTTTATGTTGTTCTTTAGAGTCTTTTGAGTGTTTTTTTGTTATTTGTATGAGATGGTGTATAATCAGAAGGAGTTTCTCTGCAGAACCTGATGATTGTCATAAGAAAAGTGTTTGTATATATGTTAATTAAAAAATGAAGTGCGTTTCATAACTTAGATGGTTCAATACTGGAAGAAATTATTCGAGTGGTACTCTAACGTTAATGAAGTAGATTGGACTTGCTCTTTGAGAGGTAATTTGTCACCATTATTGAACATTCGTAAAATATACAGATATCAGTGGCCGTTAACTTTTGGAGTAATTTTTTTTTTTGTGTTTTCCAACAACACAATCCAGAAGCGTGTGTGTGTGTTCATTGAGGAGATTCGAACCCAGGCTTTTTCCACTTCGTGTAAGGAGGAAGGTGAATATATCCACTGTACTCCTAACACGAGGGCAACAGAAGCAGTTACTAATCTGGACCGTTTTACTGGTTGAGTTTTATTCGTTTACCAGTAACAATTACAGGTGATAGGTATAATTGGGATGGAGGGATAAAGTGGAATTTGTACAAAGATGAATGAAAATAGATTCATAAAAATTGTTGAAAATTGTAATTGCAATGAAATATAAAATATTGTATATTCTTCTAAGAGATAAGCATATACATTTTTTTGAAAGAGGAATTCCGCCGTCAGTTTCGATTTTCCACTACGTCACTTGTCAAATTACATGTGTCCTAGGGCTGAAAACTGAAATAAGTACATACAGAATATAAAGGAAAGAACATAAATGACAGTCAATTACATAAATGACATTTAACTGTGTGTGCATTTATGGATGGGTGTTTTAAGTATCAAAGCAACTAAGGTTATGAGGCATCAATATACTGTGTCTGTAAACGAACGATAAACTCCTATCTAGAACATTTTTGAAGTACTATTTTCAGATGCCAAGAACAAAGGGATGGTCTTGTCATAAATATGACGATATGTTCGGCTTTGAAGTCTTCGACGTAACTTTGAAGTCTACTCAAAACTTGGTCGGAAGACGGAATTCGGAAACGTAGCTTTAATTTGGATATTGGATTAATTTTAATACGTTTATCCTTTTCCTACCAATAAACTAATTAAAACAATATTCAGGTGATAACGTGTGATTTCTTCAAACTTATTTAGTAGTATATCCACGTTATGCCCTTCTCTAACTCAATTAAGCGACGACAGTCAAAAAATTATCCAGTAGGCTAAAACACCTTGTGGAGAGTAATCAACAATCTCTGAAGGGAAGAGGGAGGATAGTTCGTGCACAGGAGTGGATGCATCTACTATCTGTAGGGAATTGTATTGCCTTCGTCCTCATGTGAAGATGCAGCTCATTTCATTCACCAAGCAGTGAAAGCGATCGAAGAATGCTCTTAACGGACACAATACTGTATATCGAAACCTCATTGGCCTTAGCTGTCTTGGCGCTTAACACACATTCACTTGAAAGTGTTCGGGTCACACTATCAGGTGAATGTCAACTAGTGTCGAACCAACTGGGTTGTAAGTTGACCATGTTCTGACAGCATAGTGGTTTGTCGCTTGTGGCGAAATCGAACTTAGAGATTTGAACCCTGACCTATTGGAAAAGTGCCAATGTATCTCCAATACATAAGGGCGGTTCTAAGAGTGTAGTGGGAAATTACCGACCGGCCAGTCTAAGTTCAGCAGTAGGGAAAATCATGGAGGCAATGATTAAGGGTGGAATTCAGGATCATTTAGATAAACATGGAATTCTGAAGGATACGCAGCATGGTTTTGTAAAGGGAAAATAATGTTTAACAAATCTGGTTAGCTATTTTGACAGGGTTGCTCATGAGCTGGATTTAGGGAATAATTTCAACACTGCCAATATTTCCTATTCAATAAACTAGTACTTGAATATGGAGTTCAATCAGCATATCAGCCATCCTATTGCTTATTTAGTTTACAACTGTAATGCTAGTTGTAAAGTGATTGAAAGTATTCCCAGAAGGAAAGCAGCTATCATTATGGCCAGAGGTTACAGTCTTTATATATTAATTCTTTAAATATCCCCTTTCTTGAATAGTACTGATGTCCTTCAACAACACAACCCAGAAGTGTGTGTGTAATTTCAGTATTTGCGAATTACGCGTGCGTTGTTGAACTTTGTCTTAAGCAGACAATTACAACGCCTTTCCAGGTGATGTTATTCAAACTGCTTTTGAATTATTTTTTCCCGTTATTTAAAAAAAAAACAATATGTTTTCGCTGTTACTCCGGAATCGGAATGCTGTTTACTAATCTCTACTACAACTTCGGTTTAACGCTGAAGGGATCTACTACAACTTCGGTTTAACGCTGAAGGGATTTTATTATTACTTTCATGTATTTGGTGAAAGCCGGAAGAGAGAGAGAGAGAGAGAGTTCGGCGATGACATGTGCTGTCGCATTATATCTTTATGACTACTATGCCCACATGATTTTAGAACCGGTTCTTATATGGATACGCCCAGATAAAATATGTGCTCATTCCATTCACTTCGGAAAAGAAGACATCAAACACATGCTTTGGCAAGGAAATCATAGAAATTACACAGCGCATGTCAACATACTGTATGATGTTGACATGTGCTCTGATAAAAAGGATTTCACCGCTTTCACTAACTAACCCGTTTTTACCAAATCAAAAATCTTAAATCTAGCCTTGATATTGTGTTAACATGATAATGGTATTAAAAGATCTGTGGTTTCAGTCTACTTTCCGGTCTACATGACAAATGTGATAAATTCAAAGAATTATTTAGCGATGATGCTGAATGAAGTGTTTATTAGGAGATCTCCTAGAGTGGAATGAACTGTACATGTTACTTCCACTATGAGCTGCGAAATATGAAATTAGTATTTTGTTACCGGTTTTGGTGCAAAAATAAATGAATTTTAAATGAAAAATTTTATTTATCCTAATATGTAGTGTTAAATTTTGTTGATCCTGGGATGAATCAAAGCTTATGGTTCGTCTAGAGCTCCTTATATCCTTGGACTGAAAAAAATAAGAAAAGAAAAAGTCTAGAGTGGTAAAAAAAGTCTTCTCTGCATGTAGAAATCTGATAGGAAAAATACGGAAAAACTCTTTTGTTGAGGAATTTCTGTGGAGGATTTCTCTTTGGAGAGGAAAACGCAGAGAGGGGAAAAATTCCTCTGGACTGTTTCCAAATGGATGTTGATCAGTATTCTGCAAAGATAAGTATTTTAAATCATGTGCTGATCTCTGTGCGTGTTGCATGTTTATCTCATTGAAAGCAAACGAAAACAGTGTGGTTAATAAGTGTATTTCTCAAATTGGACTTTGTGTCTCAAATGATGAATTGTCCTGATTGAGAAATCTCTTATGTTATTATGAGAAATCCTTTACTGCTACGCGAGCCCTATCTTTCCATTAAATAAAATTACTTTTGATTCAATGGAGCCCTGTTTTCCAGTGCGGGTAGTTCTCAGATTCTTTCAACACCTAAAATAGTGTCAGTGACTGAAGAACGCGGACGCTGATACTTTTTCTTCCTACGTAAGAAAGTGTTCTGTTTTACGCCCATGTTTATCCTCCAACACCTTTCAGTGGGAAGAAATCGGACTTTCACCTCTTGTTTCTCTTGAAAGCATTAGATCAATTATTAAGGAATTGCGAAGGAATAAAATTAAACGCCTCCTCTACGATATGTTAGTTATCCATTTACTACTCATTTAAGAACTATCATTTTTTAAAAATCATTTTTATCATATAATTTATGCTATTTTAATTGGGTTGAAAGTTAACATTCTGGACGATGTACTTTTTGAATCTTTAATTGGTTGAAACCGTAAATTCATTGTTTTCGTCCCTCAAGTGGTAAAGAAGAGTTAGAAGATGAGGAGGAAATATAATAATTCTACTAAAAGTTAAATTTACAGAAAGAAAAAGAGGGTAGTTAATTTTGGGGAGAAGTTCGATAATGCATCATCCTTCGCCTTTTGATTTAGGTGGAAAGGTGCAATTGCAAACAGCTAATTTGCATTTAAAAACTGGCCAAATAAACCACACACATGTACAGCAAAGCTACTTTTTTTAAGTGCGTATTACTATTGGTGGAATAGCGTAAAAGAAAACGTACAATTTAATGTTATTGCAGTATTTTCAAGTTTTATTTAATAAAAACAAGCACATCTATTGACATCCAGCAATCATGCATTATTATTTCTTGTGTGTTGAAGCAACTTTCGTGTATGTAGTAAAATAATCACATACAAATGGTAAACGTAGGAAGCATCTCACGCAATTTCAATGATCGTTTGAATCGCAACTTGTCAATTTGACATGCATCTCATACACATGTAAACTCAACTGAAGGCTTACCCGTTAGCATTTGTTCCATAATTTTTTAGTATGTATAATATGGCTTTCGTGGAAACGACGGCCATCTGATATTTATAAAATAAAAGCAAATTTTTCATACCACGTAACTAATAAAAGGCAGTTGTAAATGTTCGCAGCATCCGATGTTCAAGCAGATGCTACAAGTTTTGCGATTATTTAAACATTTATGAAGTTGTTGTAATAAGGTTTTATTGCAACTATATTGGTCCGTGTATATTGTCTATAAATTATGCGTGTTTTGAGGTCGTTTTTCTGTTTGCTGGTCGAAAAGCCCGAGTTTCCGTGAGAAAAAACCATGCTACCCTTGCTTGACACCGACTGACTCAGTCACATTGCGAAAAAGGCGCATAAAAATTCTCACGTCATCTACGGGACTTAAACTGAGGTCTTTTCCACTCGGTGTGGGGAGGGAGGACGAGGATTCTACCAACTGTGCTACCGGGTGTGATATGGTGATTCATCATGTTGAAACAAAAACGCTATATCAACTTGAAAGGCAAGTCATTAGCATTAGTAAAGGCACATAATGCAAGAAAGCAAGCTTATATAGCATCAGCCAAAAAAAAAAAAAAAAATCTTCTAATTTCACCCATCCACTCACTCCAAATGTTTGTCTAGTTCTGCCTCGAATCTATTTGAGCTATCAATTTCTACAACGAGAGATGAAAGTTTGTTCCAGCAATCAACCACACGCTGGCTAAAGGCAAACTTCCGCACATCTATCCTACAACTGTCTTTCCTCAATTTGAATTTATGCCCTCTCAGGTGATTATTCTGAGCATGAGGAAAAATCCCATCAACATTGAGCATGCTCAAACCATTCAAGGCTTTATACTCCTCAATCAGATCACCTCGCAGGCGTCTAGTCTCCAGACACTAATTTGCAAAACTTAAGCCTTTGTTCGTAAGAGCAATCCTTTGTTCCATTCACTAATTTTGTTGCCCTTCTCTGTACTCGTTCCAGCAGTTCTACATCCTTCTTAAAATGAGGCCTCAAGACCTGTATACAGTACTCAAGGTGTGGCTTGACCATTGCCTTATAGAAGGAGATAATCACTTCCTTATCCCTGCTAGAAAAATTCCTCTATATCATTGTAAGACACCATGAACTACTCTTGCAGACCGTCTGCACTGCTCAGACAACTTCATATCTGCCTGCACGTATATCCCCAGGTCCTTTTCATTTTTTACCACTGTCAGTGTAGTACCACATATTTGATACGTTACTCTGGGGTTACTGCTTCCCATATGCAGTACTTTACATTTGTCAATGTTAAACTTCAGTTGCCACCTGTCAGCCCATCTGCTGAACTTTTCTAGATCCTGTTGCAGCAGCATACTGTCATTGGTGTCATTAACAACCCCGCCGATCTTCGTATCGTCTGCCAACTTGGACATTAAGCCTGATATACCATCATAAATATTATTAATAAATACAGAAAACAACAATGGACCCAACACTGAACCCTGGGGGACTCCACTAATAACATTTTATTTTTAGTCATTAGTTACCCGTCCATAAAATTAGTTACCCTACAGTGAAATTTCTTTTATTAGAGAATCTGTTCAATAATTTTAGAGTTCAAATAAGTTTTTTGAAGTAATCATTTCTTGGGAAGGTCCGTCTTCAAAATCGAAAATTTTACAAAAAGTAAAAACTACTTATCTAGAACCAAACACTTCTTCCTTTGCGAAATGGAACATTTATTTTTAGTGGATACAAACGCTGTAAAAGAGCTTTTGTTCAAATTGAATTGTACACAAGACACTAATATTAGCAAACACAGTGCGAGTTGGAGAGCTGCTACAGAATCATCATCATCATCATCATCATCAGCCATTTTCAATCCACTGCAGGATGAAGGCCTCTCCAGCAACTTTCCAGTTCCTTCTGTTTTGAGTACTGGCCATCCATTTACTACCCACAAACTCATGAATTTCATCTATCCATCTCCGCCTTTGTCTTCCAGGTTTTCTTCTAGTTCCTCTTGGATACCATTCTATTATTTTCTTAGTCCATCTGTCATCATGTCTTCGAGCTATGTGTCCTGCCCAAGACCATTTTAGTTCTTTAGTTTTGATAAGAATATCCTTTACTTGAGTTTGCTGCCTAATCCATGTGTTTCTCTTCTTATCTAACAGTCTGATTCCCAATATAATTCGTTCCATTCTTCGCTGTGTATTTCTCAGCTTCTCTTCCATTCTTTTGGTGAGTGCCCAGGTTTCATTTCCATAAGTCATGGTGTGGAGTGTTCGTAAAATAATGAACATTGGTTCATTATTTTACGTTTCAGACAAACTAGGATATTGCTCTTCAGTATGTGACTATATTTCCTGAATGCTCTCCATCCAAAATTTATTCTTCTCTTGACTTCCAGCCATTTATCATTATTACAGCTAATAACTTGTCCCAGATAAGTACATGACTCCACCTTTTCAATTACTGCTCCTTTAATCATTATTTCCCTTTCCGTAGCATACTTGTTCATCATTACTTTTGTTTTAGCCATATTCATCTTTAGTCCAAAATCCTTACTAGCTGTGCATAACTGATTAAGATTTTCCTCTGATTCTTTGGGATCGTGGCTTATGACCACAATGTCATCTGCAAATCGTAAATGGTTTAGGTACTCTCCGTTCACATTAACTCCAGAATATTGCTACAGAATATGATTTACCAAATAACCACAAAATGGTTGACTCTGAAAGACAGAAAAAAATGAAAAATGTTCTTACTGTGCCAGGTAGATTCATCAGCCTACCTTTTCTTCTTCCGTGTCGTGATTCACATGTTGACCCCAAGAACGTGACAAAGCTTAAACATGTAGAGGTCATAACTTTACCACGAACAGGTCAGAGTTACGAGCTGTTCGTTTTATTTTTGTGCATTGTGCTTTTGTAATAAATCAAAGGATCAAAATCAGAAACTTTTCAAAAATATATAAAATAAAGGAGGACTTTCATATAATAAAACATGATTTACAGTTTGTAAGAGTGTGTAAAAGACGTGATCTCCATTTAAGCACTTTTCCTACCGATATGTGAATGTCACTCAATTCGACCACGAAATTTTTGAATCATATAGTCAAGATTGGAAGATTGGATAAAAAAAAGTGCCACACCAGAATCTAAAAGTGTGATGTGGACCTAATGAAAATTTATTCTGAATTCTTTCTTTGTAAAGATTTCAGAATAAAACCTGCTATCGTACGACAGACAGAGTTTTCTAATATTATGTTATAACGCCTTAGAAACCTCAATGAAACTGAATTAATATTTTGATCTTCATCAGGCAGAAATTGCATTTCATTATGAGCGAAAATTGGATTCGAAATTTCCTTTACATTGCGATGGTTGTGCGGTTTTGCTGTGTGAATCATTTAAAGTATTTTAGGAATTTTGTACACACACACACACACACACACCACAGGATATGATCGGAACTTAAGTGAAAAGAATGAATTTCCCAAACACACCTTCACCTTGCTGCAGCAAACAGCGCCGAAAATAAGACGTTGGCTGTTTGTTAGTCTAAGAACGCAGGAAAACAAGATCAGAGCCTGATGATACACTCATCTTTGCTGATGAGAAGAACGACCCAAATTATTTTCGCCACGGATGTTTATCTGGTATAAGGCGAATTTACAAAGTTTCTTCTCTAAGAAAACGGCTGCATGAAAACGCACACCCATTACAAATTGATAGAGAAGAAAAATTTTCCCGTTGATAATGTACTTTGTTATTGTGGACATCGGAAGTAGTCAAGCTAACTAGAGTAACGAATGAGAGCAGGGAAATCTTTATTTGGAAGGACGTTGATGTTTCGATTTTCTTTTTTTGAAAAAACAATCAAATTGGACAATAATTTAAAATAAGGGGGTGGGTGTTAGAATTTAATCACTTCCTCTTCTGTTTCACCTTTGCTATCCCGAGCACAAATACTTCGGTGAATGCACCCACGTGCTCTGCATTTTAGCACATGTAAGGCATGACACGACCTGTCTTCATCTTTCACGAGCGGTCACTGAACTCGTCTTACAATTTCCGCTTACTGTACTACACTACGGATGACAAGTGATCCCGAGGGAGACAGGACCTCACCCACGTTTCGCACGTGAGGATATTAGCTATGGTTCATTGTGATGGCAGCGTATTTCTTGAATGGTCAAAAAAAAAATGACTCATTGTGTGAAGGTGGTGAGGGCCGGGTTCTTTCTTGTGGCAAGTATTCATTAAAGGTGGCAAATGCTGCACACGGAGTAACTGCATTCACTGGAGCAAAGCCCTATCAAATCTTAAGAATTTTGGTTCTTGGACGAGATCACAAAGCGTGTAGTCATTTATGTGAAAAGCGGCAGTTCTAGAAATGTTTGCACGACAACTTTTACACAAGAGGGCGTTGCATACAGTGGCCTGAAATCATTAAAAACCTGCTATTTCACTGTACGTCTGCTGCTAGCTGAACAACGATAGTGTGGTTCCCTCACACTCGAGATGATATATAAGCGGTAATTTTATCCACCAAGTTATTAAGTAAGAATCTTCGGTTTCAGATAAGCGTGTTTAGAAGGCTCAAATGAAGCCATAAACAGCACAACCATCTAGAGGAAAATGCCAACAAAATAAAATGAATTTGATTTCTTTTCATCCGTGATGAAGTCTCCCCTCCCCCAACATTTCGAATGACCATTTCAACTGTAAATTGCGCCATATAATAACCCATTTTTACAAAATAGGGAACTTTCGCTTCCACACCTGCAAATTCAGATCACGATATTTAGAAATTCTCACCTTGTAGTTTCGAAGAGACCATTAAGAACTAACATTGAATTAATTGCACGGTCATTCCACGATAAAATGAATTTGTAGTCTCGTTTTTATGTCCTTTTTGCCGTGTTTTATAGCGAAGTATTCGTTTGGTTATTTTAAAGGATTTTAACAGACTTTCAAACCAACCCATACGTATATTAAAGATGAGCTTTTCTTTATAAGATAAATTTTCACTCTTCAAACAGAAACAGATAATCAAAACCGAAATTCGATGAGAAGTGGTTTAACTCAGATTTAAAACGATTACATCGGATTTTTTATATTAGCGTCAAAGCAACTTAGTTTAAGAGGTTGCTAATTACGTATTTCTGTCTTCTAAAGCATTTGGGTGTTTTGCCAGATGAAAAACTCTCTGAAATTTCTGGTGGAACATCTGTGCCTCTGGCTCAGACCTACTAATTCGACCTAGATTAAAAAGGCCTAAATAAATTCCTTGTGTCATCGACGATATAGATTCGAACCCAGACGTTTCAAAAAGAGTGGTGAAATAAGAACTCCATTCAGCCACGAGAGGGTCGAGGTTTAAGAATTATTACATTAGTCAAAATAATTAGGATCACTGCAAATACATTGCTGACAAAATTAATAGAACAAAACATTTTTCTTGAATATTTTATTGTGAACGGGTCACAGAAGGTGAACATTTCATATAATAGCATCAAGGCATGCAAATTCCAAATAGAAATCGATATACCACCTTACAGAGCCGCACATTATGCAAATTATTCATGCCTATAAAAACATGGGTTGCGACCACATCACTTCATTCTCGTTGTTTGGCTTGTTCAGTGAAATAGCCACATCTGCAATAGTCAGGGCAGTAAGTCATCGTCATTTAGATGATTCTTTGAGATGTCGGGCCGTTGGACGACTTGAAACCGAGCAGCCGCAGACGAAGTTGGCACGTTGGCTTAATGTGTCAAGCAGTGTCGTCTCGCCACTATGGAAGTACCTTGGGGATTCCTTCAACTACTTCCCCAATATTTCTAACTGTTTGCCTCCATCCTTCTCTAAATCCCACACACTCTAACTTTTTTTTTACCTCTGCCAAGGAGCTCAGGCGACACTGGCAGAGACCAGACAGAGAATATGGAACTGCCTGGCTTACCTCCCAGAGATAGTGGAGGGCAATGTGAGATCCCAATAGGCGCCCTGCGGCAGAAAGCCAGATACCTGCACAAAATATCACAGAACTTACACTTCTGGCTTTTACAGAGTTCTATTTTACTGCACAAGAGAAACAATGGCGCAGTTGTAGGAGACCACCGGTTGCACCCAGAACCCCAACACTATGCCACTAGGTCACTATGGAAGCAGTTTCAGGAGAGAGGAACCATTACAAGAAGAGCTGATCAAGGTAGAATAGACAGATATCTGGCTCTAATAGCAAGACGGGACTCTACGATCCTGTCATCAACTTTATCTTGAGGTTGCTGCGGCCACAGGTGAAAACATTTCCAACCGGACTGTGTTAAGAAGGCTGAATTCAAGTGGACTCTATGCAAGGAAGCCAGTGGTTTGTATCCCATCAATGCCGCGGCACACAGGAGAAACCCTGGAGACCGCCTCCAAAAAACAAGAATACCTTAAATCCCATCAGTCCCATACCACCGCAAAGCTCGTCGAAACTGGTGTCATGAACATGTGACTTGGAGCCCTGACAAATGGAGTACAGTTCTGCTCTCTGTTGAGACTCGGTTTAGCCTACAAACAGATTCTAGGCGTTATTTCATCCCTCCAACATCAGAGAAAGGGACACCACTTACAATGGAGGTGGTGTTCGCGTGTGGGGCAGAATAATGATCAACGGCCGCACCCCTCTTCATGTTTTTCATAGGAGTACTCTAACTGTGCAGAGGTACCCAGAATAGATCCTCAAATCCTATGTGCGACTTTTTAGGGATGCGGTTGGCCCAGATTTTCTTTTCCTGCACGACAACTCCACTGCACATAGAGCTCAAGTGGTGGAGGAATATCTTGAAACTGAAGATATCCAACGACTGCCGTGGCCAGCATGATCATCGCACTTAAATCTGATCGAACATGTGTAGAACGCCCTTGGGCGTTCGCATTGCACGCCGACAGGAAACTCCTGGGTCACTTGGTAAGCTGAGGTCTGCGCTGGTGAGGAATGGGATTTGTTGCCCCAGAATCTTACAGACACTCTTATATGGAGCATGGTTCACCGCTATCAGGCATATTTAGCTATTGGAGGGATCATACTCTGTACTGATGTCATGTGACCATATTTTCGAGCATCTTGTATCGACTTATGTAATGTGACCTGTTTGGTAATTCTTATACAACCCTTATAAATGTCCCTTATACTTGTCCTCAGTTTCTCGTTGTTTCTTATTTTTATCGTTAATCTATGGTACATCACCATACCAAATATTGCCCTGCTTCATCACACTCTGCATGAGTCACACCAAGTGTATATCGTTATACGGATTTGTCCTAGTAAACCGCTTGAACATTTTTTTTTCATTTTTATTAGTAAGCGGTCTCTAGAAAACTAGCAACTCCGCTAAATACATTTAGCGGATTTGCTAGTTTGAAATCGTCTGCACAGTCCTGTACCTCATGCGAGACTTACAGTATGTGTGGTCCACCGAGTGACCGACATTATAGAACCAGAGTGGTGTGGTCACTCAATTATTGCAATTGGACTGACAAGGAATGACGTCGTATGCTCTTCACAGATGAATCCAGATAGAGCGTGCAGTGGATTATTGTGGGTTTCAAAGTTGCTTGAAAGAGGAACCCGAAATAACCCTGTGTGCTTACATTGAATGTATTCCTGTGGATTACAGGAATACATTCAATTCGGTGGGTGTAGATTGCTGATATTGGGTGTCATTAGTCTCTGTGGACGTACGTAATCCACAGAGGCTAATGCCACCCGCAATCAGGAACGTGACCGTGACTTCATGCAGACATAGAGATGAGATTCTAACTCATGATCCTTCCCTATGCTGTTGACGTTGGCGAGGAGCCCTTTCTGATGTATTACAACGGTCAATACCATAGGACACAGCTAGTCTGCAGTATGTTGGATAGATGAGGATATCGTCCATTGCACTATATAAGAGAAAAACTCCATGGATTCGGATTGAGTGACACCCCTCTATGCCACTGCGGACTACGCGAGACATGGGGGCACTTGATGTACGACTGCCCACTGTACGAGGATCTCCGCTGCCGATTTATAACCACCACCCAAATAATGCTAAGAGACCAGGAATATCTGATACTAACTGAAAAAGATACTTATAGTGCCTTCACTCAATATGCGCAAGACCTCTTCACAAGAAGGCGGACTCTCCCGCATCCACCACCACAACAACAACCATGAAATGATATGTGGAGCTCCTTCGGACAGGACACAGCCTCACGAGTGACTTTCTATTCAGCTGAATTCCAACCAGCCCAATGAGACCGCTTTGCATATGCCAGCCATAATGGCAATCGGTGCCAGCGCTCTTGCTGGACCCATCTTTCTTTCCCCCTCCCTCGGCGGTAGGGGAGGAGACAGGATTTTTTTTTTTTCCCTCCTGCCTTCTCCCCTACTCGCCAACCCAGATTTCCTCCTGGTGGGGCATGGGCATGCCCCACTGACTTATAATGGGGTCGCCTCCTCTATCGACCCCATTTCTTCTGTCTTTCTCCCCCCAGTCTTCAGTCTCCTCTCCCTCTCTACCTGCTCGCCAGCGTATATCCCACAGGTCAAAATTTAATAGCTCCAAATTAAGTTCGCTCACATTTCGGTCTTTCAATCTAGCGATCAACCCATGCAAACGTTTTTTTTTTTTTTTTTTTTTTTTTTAAGGTCCTTGCCACTGAAATCTCAGGAAACTAGGTGGCAGGGCCTGCCAGAGTAAATAACTGTAATACTAGTGTACCTGGTCTGCCTCCACGGGGCGAAGTGTGGGCAACGTCGGGCCTCAGCTGGGGTCCGGCGGCTAAATGGCCAGAAGAACAACGGTACACAACATCACACACCTCAAGATCCATATACTTTTAAATCTATGGCCTTTACAGTGAACTGTATCACACCACAATGTAAACTACGCGGAGATGGGGGAAACCCCTGGTGCCGTTTGACCCTAAACACACTTTACACTTTACTTTACATTGCACTATATGCTCATTGTCCGTTGGCCTGCTTGCTCTCTCCCGACTTGAATTCCATCGAGCATATCTGGAGCGCCCTAGGAAGACGCATTGTAACTAATCTTTGTTTCTCAAGCGCATGTAATTAGTTGCAAACAGCTGTTACACAAAAGTGACAGTTCATTTCGTAAAACCTTTTTGACTATTGATTCTGTGTTAGAGTCATTCGTATGCTAGCAGACAATCTCTGGCCGTCTCCATGTGCCAGGAATGATAAACAACCTGTGGTAATATATGCCACACGCAGGTTAGAAAAGGCCCGGGTTCGAAACGCGTTGGTGACGCGGGGAACTTTAATGGGCTTTTTTGACTCCCTGGCTGAGTTAGTCGGTCTCAGGGGTAGATAGCAAAGTTCTCCCCCCAGAAACTGGGATTTTTTTCGTCCAGCAAAACAGGCAAGTCGACCAGAGAACACACGCAATTTAGAGACATAATACAGGGTGTCCGGGCTAGAGGTATCCAAAAATACACAGATATATGTCGCATCTATAAGGTGTATTAAAATATATTTTTTGTTATTATACAAAGTAACTCACCAAGTTTTTATGAATTTTAGTAAAGTTCAACGTGGGTATCTTTTGTAGCTCGATAGATGTCAAAACGATACTCGAGCTCTTGCCAAGCGTTTTCGAGCATCTGAGGCATTATTAGAGCAACTGCTTCACGATACGCTGTTTCAAATCGTCTAAATCCCGAACTTTTCTGTGGTACACAGTCTTCAATAAAGCCCCATGCAAAAAAGTCCATTGGAATCATATCCGGAGATCTAGGCGGCCAGGCAGTTGGGCCTCCTCTTCCGATCCAACATCCAGGAAAAGTCTTGTTCAAAAACGTGGTAACATCTCGGTGGAAGTGTGGTGGAGCACCACCTTGCTGAAACCTGAAACCTGGACGAATCTGTGGAACTGCAAAGATCTGCAGAATAGCAGGTCAAGTGTGTCCCGTCACTGCGGGCTCTATGAAAAAAAAAAAAAAAAAAATGGACCGATTTGAAACAGCGTATCGTTGAAGCAGTTGCTCTAATAACGCCTCAGATGCTGGAAAACACTTGGCAAGAGCTCGAGTATCGTTTTGACATCTGTCGATATACAAAAGATGCCCACGTTGAACTTTACTAAACTTCATAAAAACTTGAGTTACTCTGTATAATAACAAACAAATATTTTAATACACCTTATAGATGCTGAGATATATATGTGTATTTTTGGATACTTCTAGCCCGGACATCCTGTACATAAATGGGTATATGTAATCATTTACGGGTAACCCTAATATAATAATTTGATTTTTTGTGGTAATATATTTTATGCTAGAAATTACCTGTACAGTATTGCAACAGATGATGTGACTGCCAGGAAAGCTGACTGGGACAGACTTATTTAATAAATAAAATAAAGATATTCCTGTAAACTTACACTACTTTGCTTCTGATATGTCGTGTTCCAATAAAGCCACAATTACTGTTCATCCTAGAGTTGGAAAACACAGACATCGTATGCATATACTGCGATCCCATAATTGCTTTACCAGTGCATTATTGTTAATTTTTGCCTCTGATGTCATTCAGAATATTGGATACCGATAGGTGGTAGTACATGTATTGACTAAGCTCTCTTCATATTGGCTACACGGTATTTCAATTTTTTGATGAATTGTCTATCCTTGGGTAGTTAATTCAATAAAACTGAAATTACTAATTGCAAGTAACGGATTTCTGTTTTTCTGTGAACATAACAGCTGTTTATTTGGTATCAACCTCAGTTTTAATTTATAAGTGGAGATAAAAGAGGTCTGCGCCCATTCCTGGTAAGCCTTATATTAAATAACTGCTGTGTAGTGATTATACTTTTTCTTGAAGTATCTTAGTTTAAAAAAGTTAAATATACAAAAGGTTTAACGTTGTAACCTCTCAACTAGAAGTTGGCCATACATTAAATTTGATTTTCTTATTCAAATAAAAAGATCTTTAGGAAATGCTTGCAAAAACCATGGGGAACCACATGAATCGTGATCTGCGCTCACTAGTCATATAGGTTATGAATCTGGGTCTACTTCTAATGAAAGAATTTTATTATTGGATTGCAGTGCTATCACCCCCTCTCATTTCATCGGCATATAATAAACGCAGCATTTTTCTACAACTTTGGCAGATGCTCAAATGAAAAGGTTACACAAAACTTATTAGTTGAAGAATCACGTATCTGCGCCTCCCCTCCTCTCCTTTTCCTACATGTAGAAGGGAACGCGAATGGAATCATGGCAAAACTAAAGGATTATCAAATTTATTCGACAGAATAATAGATGATGAATGCCGTTGAAAGTTTTCTGTTACAAAATGAGGAACTCTGCAGTATTAATACTTTTTTTAAATTGCAAATGCAAATAAGATCGCAGTTTTGAAGAAATTAAAACTCAAAATATTCAACTGTACCATTGCGAATGAGCATAAAATCGTAATAATTAATGACATAAATATAATCTTAAATATTCATAAGCTAATAAATTGCATGCAACGTAGGGAAAACACCCATTTTAAGAAATGTATGTAGCAGTGAGCAAATTGGATTTGATACTAAATAAATTGTATACATAATTTTCGAAATTATCAGGATACCTAAACGCCACTCTGCAACTATGTATTAAACAACACCAGCGTTGTTTTAATGTTATGATTTTTAATTATTTATATTTTGTAAGGAAATTTTATTAGGTTATACTAATTATGTTTGTACAGTTTCAATTTACATACGTTACTAAAGAGGTCGTTTTCCTCTGTATTTTGTAAGTGGGTTGGAAATTCTTCGGTGCAGACTTTAGTCATGGCGCATCGGTTCATATGGTATTCGTTTTGTACGATGTCTGTCCCTAGGGTGTTCATTGGCCGATTTGCATGTGGCGTGCTTTCTAAAAAAACCTTGAATAACTCATGGATGAAACTTTACTCCAACTGTCTGGTATCGGTTTCCTAAGTGCGACTGAGAGACCTGTAAGAATTCTGGTTTCTGACCGGATGTGACGAAATATTATTGTTAGTTTTATTTTCGAATTCTGAGTGGTTGAGCGTAATGGCTATTGAAATAAAGTGCTGGCCACTAGAAGATTTCAGTCATTGTACAGACATGATTAAAGTGTGCTGAAATCAATAACAATCCTGCCTTTTACACAAAGGCAATCTAAAAACTGAATAAATGTATACTTGTCCATCTTGTTTTTCTTAATTTGCGTATTTCAAGGAATGAGGAAGGTAAAGTGTCCACGGAACTTTGATTCATAGGAAAAATAGAGGAAAGGAGAAAATAAGGTCAGCTAACGGCGACAAACGCGGATGGTTTCCCCCCTCTTTCAACCTTGACCTATATGGGGTGCTGTTGCTTCATGTCTGCTAATTTATCTTGTTTCAGTAAACGGCAGGAGCATCTGTTGAGTTCATGACAGAAGCGATAGAGGATGAAGTCAGCTATCTTTTGTTTAGTGCTGTTAAAAGTTCGTTTTGAGCTTCTTTTGCATTTTTCTACACATGAAATATCTGCACTCGTTATCAATTTAATATGGAGTCGTGATGTGTTCGAATGTACAACAATTTCCTCCTCCCCTCTTAAATCTAATAATTAAACAGCTGTTGGAATGCGCTGCCTTATTATATAAACTGCAACACATTTCCAGGGGACCATTATCATCCAACAAAATCTATAGGAGCATATATTTTGTTGGATGAGTGAAAAAATCATTTAACACATTTGAAAAAGAAACGAACATAAAATAATTTTATCAACAAAATAATCTTTCTTCGCAACTGAAGGGTTTTTGAAGTAATTATTACATTCAATATGTGAGTGCTCATAACGCTGCTACGAATAAATATTTTAAAGAGGTAGAAAATATTGAATATGCATTCATTATCCAAATAAGTTTCAAAGTAAAAGGGGAGGCATAATCAAAACTATTACTATAAAATTAACTTAATACGGTGCCATCGTGGGGTAACACAGTTGGTAGAATCGCCGTCATCCCCACACCGGGTGGAAAAGACTTGAGTGCGAGTACCGTCGTAGCCGAGTGGGCGGGAGTGCAGTAGCACACGCTCTTTGAGTAGACCGGGGTTCAAGCCCCTGACTGCTGAATACGGTCGATCTGCCAACCCGCACTGGACCAGCGTGGCAGATTATGGTCCATTCCCCTCAGCATGAATTATTGAGGAGGCTTCCATCCTGCAGTGGGTTGATAATGGCTGCACTTTACTTTTACCGTCGATGAGTTCGAGTACTGCTGAATAATCATGATAAATATACAAAACAACAGTGGGCCCAACATCGAACCCTGTGGGATTCCAGTAATAACATTAGTCCACGAAGCGCAGCGCCCATTGATTACCACTCTATTCTCCCACTCAACCATCCTTTTATCCATTGTAGCAACTTGCCCTTAATACCATACTGCTCCAATTTGTACAGTAATCTTCCATGCGCAACAGTGTCAAAAGCTTTTCTGAAATCCAAGTATATGATATCAAAATTATTTTTTGCATCCAGTTCCTTTGTAACTACATCATAGTATTCAATCAAAATTGTGAGACAAGACTTTTCCTTAACAAACCCATGCTGTGTCTGAATCATTGCTGCAGTCATATCTAGATGATCCTGCAATGCATCTTTAACCAGTGACCCTATTATTTTACCCAGAACAGAAGTTAAACTAACTGGTTTGTAATTACTCGTGTCACCCTTTGATCCCCCTTTATGAATTGGGGATACATTTGTACATTTCCGGTGCGTGGGGACTTCCCATGAGTCCAAGGATGCTCTCATAATTATGGCTAAGGGTTTGCTTAGTTCCTTTGCCACCTCCCTTAATATAACTGGATCGATCCCATCAACCACAGGCGCCTTTCTTATGTTTAACTTCAACAATTGCTCCTCCACTTTGCTCTCAGGTATTACAAAATCATTAAGCACTCTGTTACAGTTTGATAAACTTCTGGCATTTTCCTCCTTTGATAACTCTTCCTGTGTAAATGTAGATGCAAAATACTCTTTCAGTTTGTCAGCTATCTGAGCAGGACATCAACAGTCGAACCGTCGATATCAAGTGGACCAGTCTGATTCATCCTCTTCCTTTTAGAGTTTATACAAGTAAAGAAGTCCTTGCTGTTTTTCTTAGCATCCTTTGCCAAAGATTTCTCGTTATCTGCCTTCGCTTGCCTAATCTCCTTTGTGACTTGATTTCAGAGTAGCTTATATCTGCCATAGGCTTCTGTGTCGCCTGATAATTTATATGCAACCCATGCATTTTTCTTTTCTGCCACGAGTCTCATTAGTACATCTGACATCCATTTAGGCCTAAACCTTGAACAATATTTCTTAATTGGTATGAAAAACCTAGTAACTTCCACGATTAATTCCTTGAATGCTTCCCACTTAGAATTTGCTGTTGGTACAGTTGGTAACTGTACAGAATTTAAAACCTGTGTGACCATCGTAGTCACCTTTGCGGAAGCAAAATCCCTTCCCTTTGTTCCTGATAGTAATTATATCTTTAAGTAAATACCACATCAGTATACTGTGATCACTGCCACCGAGTGGTTCCTTTATCTTCAAATTCTTAATACACGAATAATCACTGCTGATAATCAGATCAAGAGTATTCAACCTTCTCTGGTTGCCTCCCGAACATGCTGCTGTAGAAATCAATCATCCAATAAATCCACAAGTCTTGCTGATGTGCGAGTGACCAACCTCACATGTTCCAGTCAATATCCGGGAAGTTAAAATCTCTCATTATAAGACATTCTGATTTACTGGCCCACTCTTGCCCTTTGCAATTGTTCGTTGTACTCATCAGAGTCATTAGGCCTATAACACACTCCTACTCTTATTTTTGCTTTCCCAGTGCGTATGTCACACCAAACTGACTCAACATTGCACTGGAATGTTGGAAATGTGTTCATTCATTCTGTTTACAGGCTTTTATTTCCTCCCTTGTATGGGGTTTTTGGTATGAACTGGCCTCTAAGGTAACTTTAAAGCATTATGCACTCATTGAGAACGATGAGCTTTTGCTTTTCTAATGTTCTTAGAAGTGTTGCAGGTTGGTACTTCGTTGTTTTGTAGATTCAAGGGATTTTTGAAGGCTGAATAATCTATCCTTCCTCACTTTTAGCTGTGTGGCAGCAGTGCCCGATGACGCTACTATGAGGACAGTTATATTCCAGTCAGTCTCTGAAAAAATTAAGTGGGAAATTAAATGGATGATTTAATTAGTAAGGTTCAGTTAATCGAGAGAAGACGTCCAACTTGCCTGTCACGTTGGAGCATTTGATGCGATAAATTAATCTAATAAAGCTTTCTTCCATTTAATTTACTAGCAAGGCTTTTGTGGATTTATTGGATGATTGTTTCTACATCACCATGTTCGGGAGGCAACTAGAGGGAGTAATGATCTTGATTTGATTATCAGTAGTGATTCTTCATGCATTAAGAATCTGCAGGTAAATGAACCACTAGGTGGCAGTGATCACAGTGTGCTGAAGTGGGATTTACTCAAAGAGGTAACTACCATTAGGGGTAAAGGAAAGGGTTATTGCTTTCTTAAAGGCGACTACGATGGACTGAGACAGTATTTAAATTCTATACAGTGGGACCAACTGATGATGTTACCAACAGCAAATTCAAAATGGGAAGCATTCAAAGAACTTATCTTGGAAGCTACTAGGCTTTACATACCAACTGAGAAATATTGTTCGAGGTTTAGGCCTAAGTGGATGTCAGATGAACTAATGAAGACATATGGCAGAGAAGAAAAATGCATGGGATACATACAAATTAACACGTGACACAGAAGCCTATGATAGATACAAGTTGATCTGTAACCAAGTTACAAAGGAGGTTAGGCAGGCGAAGGCAGATTACGAGAAATCTTTGGCAAGGGATGCAAAGAAAAACAGCAAAGAGTTCTTTACTTATGTAAACTCTAGAAGGAAGGGATGAATCAGATTGGTCCACTTGATATCGATGGGTCAAGTGTTGATGATCCTGCTCAGGTAGCTAACAAACTAAATGAATATTTTGCATCGACATTCACACTTGAGGAGTTAATCAGCAAGGGGAATGCCAGAGGTGTATTCAACTCTGGCAGTAAGCTAGAGAATCTTGTAATAACTGAGAGTAAAGTGGAGGAGAAATTGTTGAAGATAAATACAAGAAAGGCACCTGGGGTGGATGGGATCTATCCAGTTATATTAAAGGAGGCAGCAAAGGAAGTAAGCAAACCCTTAGCCATAATTATGAGAGCTTCCTTGGACTCAGGGAAAGTACCCATGGACTGGAGATGTGCAAATGTGACCCCAATTCACAAAGGAGGATCAAAGGGCGACACAAGTAATTATAGATCTGTTAGTTTAACTTCTGTTCCCGGAAAATTAATGGAGGCACTGGTTAAAGAAGCACTGCAGGATTATCTAGACAAGACTTCAGTTATAGCTCAGACGCAGCATGGGTTTGTTAAGGGCAGGTCTTGCCTGACCAATTTTATTGGATACTATGATGCAGTCACAAAAGAACTGGATGCAGGGAATAACTTTGATATTATATACTTGGATCTTAGAAAGGCTTTTGATACTGTTGCACATGGAAGACTGCTGCACAAATTGGAGCAGTGTGGCATTGGAGGCAAATTGCTGCTATGGATAAAGGGGTGGTTGAGGGGAAGAAGACACAGAGTTGGTAATCAATGGACACTGCTCATCGTGGACTAATGTTATTAGTGGAGTCCCTCAGGGTTCAGTATTGGGTCTATTATTGTTTTCTGTATTTATAAATGATATTGATGATGGTATATCAAGCTTAATGTCCAAGTTTGCAGACGATACGAAGGTTGGTAGGGTTGTCAAGGACACTACTGACACTATGCTACTGCAACAGGATCTGGAAAGGTTGAGCAGATGGGCTTCGAGGTGGCAAATGAAGTTTATCATTGACAAATGTAAAGTACTACATATGGGAAACAGCAACCCCAGAGCAACGTATGAACTGTGTGGTACTGACAGTGGTAGAGAATGAAAGGGACCTGGGGGTGGTTGTACAGGCAGATATGAAGTTTTCTGAGTAGTGCAGACGGGCTCCAAGAGTAGCTCATGGTGTATTGTCGATGATATATATGAATTTTTCTGGCAGGGATAAGGAGGTGATTATTCCCTTGTATAAGGCAATGGTCAGGCCACACCTAGAGTACTGTATACAGGCCTGGAGGCCTCATTTCAAGAAGGATGTAGAGATGCTGGAATGAGTACAGAGAAGGGCAAAAAGATTAGTGAATGGAACAAAGGGGTGCTCTTACGAAGAAAGGCTTAAGTTTTGCAAATTACAGTGTCTGGAGACTAGGCACCAGCGAGGTGATCTGATAGAGGTGTATAAAGCCTTGAATGGTTTGAGCATGCTCAATGCTGATTGGATTCTTCCTCTTGCCCAGAATAATCACCTGAGAGGGCATAAATTCAAATTGAGGAAAGACAGATGTAGGATCGACGTGAGGAAATTTGCCTTTAGCCAGCGGGTGGTTGGTTGGTGGAATAGACTTCCATCCCTTGTCGTGGAGGTTGATAGCCTGAATAAGTTTAAGGCTCAGGTGGACAGGTATTTCGAACGAACAGAGGGGTGAAGTGGAAGTGTTATTTTTTATTTATTTATTTATTTTTATTTTATTTTTATTTTTTTGGCTGATGCTGCATAAGCTTGCTTTCTTGCATCAAAAGCTCCTACTAATGCTAATTTATGGCACCCATTGGAAGACTTATTCTGATTCATGAGAGTGAATCCATAGTTTAAAGAATAAGGGAATTATTTTAAATGACGACCTATAAAAATGCGAATAACTTTGAATAAAAGAGTGGTAGAGACATGGAATTAACACGTAACGTTAGATATTGTATAATATTTTATAAAAGTATTTGAAAATATTGCCTGCAGCCCTTTAAGAGGTTGTTAGATATGTTTATTTTTTTTTCAATTCTTCCAGTTTGCGTGGATTATTGTTGTTGATATCGAACATAATCCCGCAAAAATAAGTTTACTGGCGATAAATTATTCCATATGAAATTGCTATCAGCCTCTCCATAACTTCCGTTTAACGTTTTTCAGTCACGATAGTCGATGTGTGAACACAAATCAGAGCATCCCCAGCCTCCCTGAAAAGCTTCCATATGGAGATTTTGACCTATGACACAGAAAGTGCTTAAAAAACACGTTGAGAGGTTTTAACGACTCTGTTTTAAGGTAATTTTCCTTTTTGACTAAACGCCGCATCTTATACTTCTTGTACTGTGCATTGACACTCGTAGTTTTGCAGGTTATCCACAGAGGGCAACACCATGCATAGAATAAAGAAATTTGCGGGTGCTCTTTGTCTCTATGGTACACTCATTCTTAGTTATTTCGCATTTTCATGGTTTCTCAATTAAAATTATGAGCCTGTATAATTTATTTCATTTATTGAGAGGATCTTGATTTCATATCACAAAATTACAAAGCTAACTGATTAATGTGAAATTGATAAAATCATTTTATTTTGATTAATTTACTCAACACTGGAAGTTTTTCAGAAATAGTGATTCACTCGCATTAAATTGGTTTCTTACAGATTGTCAGTTTTAATGAGCATAATTTGAATTGATATTTAATGTTATTTAATGGTAGTAATATATAATAACTGTAATAATAACTCGTATAGTGGTAGTAATCAATCGATTTAAAGGTTTCCTTCGTTTACTTTATTGCCCTGTTTCGTTTATAACGCAAACCTTCAATAATACATATTCTTAACAGAGTCAATTTAAAGCCTTCTGCTCATTTATTGAGACAGACTGTGTGCCGTACTTTAAATAATTCAATCGATGTATTTATAAATTCGATATTACCAAGCAGAGATTTTAAGTAAGTTGACCTTTCTGGATTCCTTATTCAATCCGCTCATCAGGCCTAATCTGGAAAGATTTGGCGGCTGTCATATAAGGAATCTAGAGACCTAACCAATTCTTTAGTAGTGTTTTGTGGGAGTTTATTGTGTATAAAGTTTTAAAATTCACGTAAACAGATCATATGATTGAATTAATGTTAGTTACAATTATTGCATTTTGAACAAGTTACGCCCTTCTCAGCACCTTAATTTATTTTCATACTATCAAGTTGATATATCTAATAATAAATTATTATTAGCCATATGGCGGAAGAAAGCCTAAGGATTATGCTGCACCAGCCAAAAAGAAATTGAGTTACCCTGAAAGAGTGAGAGAGAGTGAAGTAGAAGGGAATCACCAAGAAAGAGAAAAATGATGTCCAGCTCAGGACCCTAAGGGTGCCAAATCCATACTCACTAGATGTGAGCCCCTGTGGTCAATGAAGTGATATTGGACACCATCTTCCGTTGATAACATGACATTTAATTAATATTAAGAGGATAGTGGCGCTAATTAGAAAATTAGTACGTTAAAAAAGTAAGAGACATACGTTCCTCGAGTTTCCTCTCGAGCATGCGAAGTTTTCTAAATTTCATGGTCTTTTTTAGATTATTTTAATCGACTTTGCGCGTTATATTGACCCTCCGTGGCGTTGAACCATTTAAAATTTTTTAAGATTAATTCGAGTTAATGAACAATTAATAAAGAAATAAATTAATTAACGATTAACAATTAACGAATAAATTAATTTATTTCACCAAGAAAGAACGATTAATAATTAACGAATAAATTAATGAACGTTTTTATTAATTACCTATTAAGTTGCGTTTATTAATTCGTTTATTTTTGTGCAATGAATGATTTTTGTACGCCTCCCTTCCAGATATTTTGTTGTAGTAGATCTTTTTCTTCTTCTGGAGTTGTAACCCAGGGCTTCTCGACTATGTTCCACCAATAACCCCGTCCACAAGTCAAACTTCTCCAACTTCTTATTCTCATTAAGTACTTTTGTATGTCATCCACCCATCTTTTCCGTGGTCTTCCTCTCGCCCTCCTCCCTGTAGGTTTCTATTTAATTATACTGTTAGTTCTGCTATCATCCATTCTCATAACATGCCCCAACCAGGCAAATCTCGGGCTATTCATAAATCTGACGATATCCACACCCTGAATAAGATGGTCAAGTTAATGGTTCCTTCTGATTCTCCAGGATCCATCAACATCTTGCGTCCCAAAAACTTTTTAAAAAATTCTACGCTCGAACACTCAATAACTGCTCATCTTTATTCGTTAATGTCCAAGCTTCATAACCATGTCACAACTGGTCTAATGAGGCTTTTGTATATTCTTAATTTTAAATGTCTGTTCAATGTCTGTTGTCGTAGATAATCACCCTAATTAGCTCAGTTGGTGTATCGCATACCGCTATCTCATCGATTTCACTCGAGCTAATAAAAATGCCCATTCAGAATGAAAGCGAAGTGGGTGTAAAATATTTCGAACGAATGCACAACGGTGGTACTTTTTTCCCATAACTTCGACGTGTTCATCACGTACTGATTTGCGGTACGACAAGCGCTGAACAATGTTGTCCACTTTTTTTTTGCCATATATAACAGTGCCATTTTTGTTGTCCTATCATTTTTCTTGGTGTAGCGATTTTGCCTCACTGATTATTTTCGCTTTAGGCGTGCACTGTCTCGTGAGCAGCAGGTTCTTTTAACGGCTATTAACTAGTTCAAGAGCACGTTGGTGCTCACTGTTATATTGCCTGACGGGACAGCTTTCTAATTGAGAACATCAAAGGAGACATGTTATAAAATATGTTTCTGTTCTGTTTTTTAAAACTCCTTAAGATGGCACAACCCTGGAATAACATAGGCCAAAAAAACTGTCGTATTTGAAACTGTGTGACAATTTAAAGTATGGTGTCTTTACTTATCGATTTCCATAAAAGATGAATCCGATGTACTTTAAGGCACATCGGTCATTCATTATTTCAGACATGTGGTCCTTTCAAAACGTTTGAAGCAACAGCCTCATTGAGAGTTATGCGCACCTTCCGTTCTCTTTCTCTCCTTTGGTAAATAATGGCTTCGATCGGATTCCCATAGAGCCTCGCGCTGACCTTAACTGCTCGCTACTTTCTTTGACAACCGTAGTTGCGACAGGCGCTAGTTTTACTGAAGGGCGGTTTCTGTTTTGATTTGTATTTCTGGCATTAGTACTAAACTTTGTGTTGTGAACCCGAAGGTACCGGAATTAATATTGCTCTTTTCCATTTGTATTTCAAGTGTTTCCATTCTCATTCCTGGTAAGTATGACATACTAATGCATATTTTCAACTTAACTATGTTCTAATGTAATCCTAGATCTGTATGCCTGAATCAGAGTCCTTCATCTTTATCTAGCTTTCTGGTTCTTACCCTTTATCTTCCAAAAGCAGCCCTCAGGCATTGAAGGAATAATTAAAGGTCTCTTCATATATGTATACTTTAATACATATGTATGTTTCATATTGGTTGTTGCTCGTGCTGAAGAAATTCTGGTCTGTCTACCCAAGATCGTCTAACAATAACATCGATTGAAGAGGCTTTGAAGAATTGCTCTAATTTCCTTTGGTGTGTGATCTACCGGAAGCGCAACCAGCTAACATCCATTTCCTGCCCAACTTCAAACTCACAGAACCAAATTTTCTTTTTCCTCATTTATCCTTTCAACTTCCATTTTCTGGAACAACCAACCAATCGCACGTATTTCCTGAAAATTACGATCCACAGAAATTCATGTCTAATGTCAACAATTATCTTCCTCTGTATTCTCAACCTTCATTCAACGCACGGTACTAGTTACAATAGGGTCTGATACCTTTCGTGTTTTCAGAATTGGAAAAAAAAAAACGTTTTTTTTCCAATTCTGCTTTATCTCCGAATTAATTTTTGAAAAAGATTTTGTACAACGTTATATAGGCGGGTTGTTTGGGGTAGCTGTTGGGGTGTTATTTGGATTTATCATATTTAAATAGGTACCATTTTGTTTGACGGCTTACAGGGAAATCTAGTTTTTTCCACTCATTACAATTTCATGACAGAATAGCAACTCCAAGCCATACTATAGAGGAAAAACAATGTGATAAGCAAGAAATGGTGTACTTTCAGCATCGTTAACAATAGAATGCATTTTAATCTTTTTCTTTAACAGATTGGAATTAAAATATCTTCCTTAGATACTTTTCGATCACCATCTCTCATGTACTGTAAATATCGATTCTAAAGGAATAGATCTTGCTAATTTCTATAAAACCAGTTTGAAACGGAGTGTGAAATTGAAATAAAACAATACTTGTAGGGTCTTCTTCATATTTATTAGAAATTGTTTCCGATTGTACATCCAAAGGTTATTAGGGCACTGACACGCAGACATCGTGAATGAAATAAACTGACATTATTATTTGAAAGTGCTATATATCACTGTAAAGGATTAAACTTTGTACTTTTTCCCCCCCAAATTTTGATGTTGTTATCCCTCTATCAGAACTGAAACTTTTTAGTAGCTTAATCGGTAGGAAAGTGACTTCTTTTGCTGGAATCCGTCCTGAATTACTGGCGTAAGCTAACCGAACGTTTTTTCACTAATCAGAAATAAATGTCTATTAAAAAAACCCACGCTTCTTTTGCTTGAATCTGTCCCGAATTTGCCCATGTGCCCGAACGCGGTGACAAGGTGTATCCATAATCTGGGGTTCAGCCGCTTGATATTTTAAACTGAGCATTTATCTTGAACAAATTAACCGGAGCAAGGGTGGGAATGTATTATTTTACGAAATAGAATTATCGTTAATAAATTATTATTTGAAATAATCAAGTTTGTACGTGACATTACCGATGCGTGTGATGAACTGGAATGGGGTTCCGGTGCGCTCCAAATCGGATTCAAAAGGTAGTGGAAGCTGAAGAAACGTTCGTGCTCATTAAAACCTTTTTCCAATTCTGCTTTATCTCCGAATTAAAAATCTATTCAAAATAACAGTGCCATTTCTACGTGATTTTGGAAAAAGACAAAATAGCTCGCCCTTCAAGCTTTTTTATAGCACGTTACTGTAACCGATAACTAAACTCGTCTTTTATGTGACGAGCGGTCTAAGGTAAATATGGTTGTTGCGATGAACTTAAGGGCTTTTAATTTATAATCGGTTAAATTCGAGAACAGTTATGCTGGTTGTTTGAGGACCACAGGTGAAGGTCGGCAAGAGGAGAATACTGCGAAGACATCCCATCACCAGTTCTCACATCCTAGTAAGGTTAAAACGAAATATCACGAAGGGAAGCAGTGATCCAGAAACAGAGGCAGTGTAAGGAGGATTGACAAACTAACCTGTGACAAGTATTGACAATAGTGGCAAAAGAGACCCAGTGCGTGCTGATTCGGAGTTTAGTCCCGGCAGTTGGGACAAACGTTAATAAAGACAACAGTTGATCTCATGAAAAATAAATAGACCGTGAACTTTGTTATTCAATCATTATTTAATTAATTTTTGTAAAACTTTATCGGTTGTGAGATCTGTTCATTTTTGTGAACTGCTTATTGTAATCTCTCAAGTGATATTCATGAGTCTTTCAAGTTTATTCATGCGTCTTTTATTTGAGTGAGAGAAAGACTTTATATTTTTTCTGCGCAGATCTCATAAAACTAGTAAGATCAGTTCGGCAGCCTGTTTCACGTTATTTTAATTTCGTCTTTCCATTTTATTCTTTTGAATGTTTAAGAAGTTAACAACTTGAATTTTTAAACGGCTGCTGCAGATCTTTTTGTAATTTTGGTATTACAAAATTTATTACAAGTATTTCAGTTTCGTCTTAAGAAGACGAAAGATGTTTTTTAAAATATTTTTGCTTTTCAAATTGATTTTTTTGGTGACATTCCGTGTGCCTTTGAATCGAACCATTGAAATCATTGAAAGTGTAGACTTTTAGATATAGACAGATGGAGAATTTTATTCATTTCTTGCTATCTGAAAGAGGGCTTGGCTTGTGCAATGAATTTGGAGGGAGATAGAAAAAGAGGTAATGCAGTATACCATCTAAGCCTTTCATACTGACATCAGTACAGTAATTCATTTGCTGTACTTAAAAAGATACGCTTGAAGACGTCCTTGTGAAAGTTTCACTAATGAATGCCGAGAGTTGCTAACCTTGGTCACTAGGTGTGCGGGGTTGTTAAAATTTGTTCAAGCATTACCACATGTGACCTCGGCGTTCGGAATAATGTAACATGAGCATTGTTTTCTTATAGCCGACAAGGAATTGCCATTGAGATTGAATAAAATAAATCTGTAGATTCAATCGATGAGTGCTATTTTGAGTGAAAACTAGGAATGCGAACGCTAATTCTGAATGGGCGTAAAAATACCGAGCAAATGAATGTTTGAAACTCTTAAAGCAGAATAAGTGTTGATGTTAACGCAAAGAGTGCATCGCGACTGTAAGTTGTGTGTTCTTATGTCAGTTTATCTGCTTGGAGGGGACGAATGAAGAACACGGAGAAATATCTGGAAAACCTTCGTCCCCATCTGACATAGACTAATTCTCACTCAAACTAAGAGGTTTAAATAAGTTTTTGTTTTGTTTTTTGCATCACTGATGGAATTTAAACAGAATCTTGAATTGAACTGGCAATATGCTACAGAAATTGCGTGAAAGAAGGTAGAGATGTTCATTAAACAATAGAAATTCCTCAAATGCTTTCAAAGGTGACGGGCCAAGGATTTAATAAAAATATCGCACCGACTAAGGGCGTATAAGACGAATAGCATTATTATATAAGATTATTTCCAGATTCATCAAATCAGAAAAACAACGAGGGCGTAATTAGAAACCCAGCTCTGGGGAAAGAGCGGTTGAACACTGAGGGCTGAACTCTTAACAGCTGAGGTATTCTCAACAATGATATTCTTCACAAAGGCGAATGCTGAGGAGAACTGTTATGGGTCAGCTGGTACGAACAGAGCGGAACGTACATACGAGCAGTTTCTTCCACGACACACACCTCGTGTGCAATCGATGTATCCTTAAACTGTAGTCCTTTGGAGAAGGAAGCTTACTTTACGACCAATTCACTTAGAGACGCTAGCGGATGCTTTAAGTCTGTGCATTGTTCTTCCAGTGTCACGCTTCCACTCTCGTCTTCTGGAACAATGGAAAACAGATCATCGACCAGGTTTGGTTCAGTAAGAAGGAGCGTTACATATTCGCAACTAATTGACGGAACTTGGATTTCTAAGTTAAAGAATGCCAACATTGTGGAAAATTCTTCTCCACCGCCACTCCTAAACTTTTTTTCTTTTCTTTAGCCATTATAACATAAATAACAGAATTAGGCAATTCTAACCTTTATGTCTTAAAAAGCTTATCTGAATAAGCATTTGAAACGAAATTAATGACAATTATGTAAGGAAGAACGAACTACTCCTTTGGGATCACATAGTGCTATAATTCATGACCCATGTATCAATTTGAGATGTAAGTTATTATTCCACTGCTTCGCAAATCAGATAAAAAACATTTTAATGTTTTGGATGAAATAAAATGCAGACTACGTTCAGTACCGAACTCGTCAAGGAAAGCAACTTCAGAATAAGTAATACGTTATTCCTGCTATTCTACTTAAAGTGCTGTATTGTTTCACTTAATAACGGAAATCTTGTCCTTTAAAGATCAACTGTTACAGACATTTCGCAAGGAGTGCCTGTCTGGTCTTTTTGCTGACCACCATTTCATTACTGCTGCTGGCCTACGCAGATGACCTAAAATATGCTCAACCAAAGAAACCAAGTAAATAAATACTATAAAATAAACACAGCACTCATGAAAAGAAACTTCAGCGATTTTCGTCTTAATATTAATTCCTCAAAATGAGCTCCTCTTATAGCTACTTCTACTTCCAGCCATTGAAGAAAAAAATAACAGAAGCTGGTACTACGCAAAGACCTATAAATATTTTTCTGAGACGATACTGTTACCTGTTATGAGATAGTAAGAAAGCTAGTCATATAATTAGAACGTGGCAATTCAGGCAAAACTCTTATGCGCATCAAATTGCGATATTGTGTGGGCCTCTACCGGAGAAAACTTGTTTCTCGAGTTTACGTCATTCAGGAATGCTCTCAGAAAAAGGGGAACTTCTGGGTTTCAATTGCCCTCATATGATAAAAATTTAAAAAGAAGCAGTAATTTTCTATAGGTAAAAGCAAAGGATTTGATCTGAAGAAAAATTCTAGTTGGGCCCCTAGTACCATCCAACGTTAGTATTAGCCGTGTAGAACACCAGCCAAAAAAAATAAAATAAATAAAATAAAAATAAATAACTATAAAATAAAATAAAAAATAAACCATCAATTTGATTATCACCTCACGTAGGTGTGTCTATTCAGCTGAACTTTGAATCTCTCCAAACTGTCAGTATCAGTAATCAATGCGGGAAATTTATTCCAATAATTTTAAACTTGCTGGCTAAACGAAAACTACCTGCAATCCGGTCTAAACTTTTCTCCCCTTAATTTCACTTTATGGCCCCCACTTCTGGAATTATTTATAACAGTGAAAATGTCACCTCTCAGTGCCTCATGTACTTCAATTAAATCTCCTCTAAAGTGTCAACGATGCAGCCCGCATATGCGATGTCTTTTCTCATAAGGGCTCCCTTTTGCCGAGCCCACCAGCGCGTTGCCTGTCTCTGGGCCTTTTCAGGAACTCAATTTTTTTTTTTATCAGTTCGGTCTCCATACCTCGAACACAGCGTTCCAAGTGTGGTCTCAAAATTGCCTTATACAATAATAATTAAATAGCTGTTATATGCCTAATACCACTTAATGAAACGGGTTAATCTAAACCCTCGATTCCCTTTCACCATTCCAGAATTCTAATGTATAATTTGTGATGCACAATCGTCAAAAAGCAACTGCTAAAATGAAATCACGTATGTTGCGAAAAAGTTATCCAAATCGACTTGATTTGGCTCTCATAGTTTATGAAATAACACGTTCCATCAAACATGATACTTGCTGCTTCTCTGTAAGAAGATCTATTTAATAAGTTTTCCAAATTCTTCCACCGAAAGTCCATTTCACATTTATTGGCTGTTTCAGTGATTTGATTTGATTTTGATTTTTGTGGCGCAAAACTATTTCAGTGAAATATTGCTTAAATTTCAAATGGGACTTTTACACTCTACCATCAATATCCTAAGAAATTTGTAATTTGTTTTAATTAGTGACTGGTACAATCGAAAGCCATAATGGATTGACTTTCGATATTAATCGGATCGAAGCCATCCATTTTCGCGTTAATTTTTTCAATTTCATGATCAATGATAATCAATGTAATCAATGATAAATTCCATAATCGATTATTGTAGATTTCATAATCGGTACTATAATCGATTACTGCTTATTTCAGAGCATCCAGTCTTCATAGATTGTTGTTCTTATTGGTTCACAAGCAACCTAAAATTCTAAATCATCATTGGAAGCTATTTCATGCACGCCATATATTTCTTATAACACAGTTACTATCACAAGTACATGTAGTCAGATGGTTTTCTGAAAATTTGGTTTTCTTCTGACTCCAATCTTGAGAGAGAATTATAAATTTAGCAAATAGATGGGTAGAAAAATAAAATTAAAACAAAACAATGAAAACAAATCTATAAACCCAATTACAGATGCGTAGATTCTATTACAAAGTACATAAAAAAAAGTTCTCCTACTATAAGTTTGTATTACAAACAAAATATTGCTTGATTGAAGAGATCAATGGCTAAATAATTGTAAAAGAGAAAAATTGATGGTGAAAAATTCTGGATTACACTAATCCGTAATCTACAATAAATTTAGAAACTATAAACTATTAGAGCTTCGACACAAGTCTGTATACCTGCATTTAATTTCAACAGTTTCATTAGTACACCCATAAGGTTTAATTACTTCGATTAAAAAATAATAAATAGGCTCAGATCAGTTAATACTGTCATAAATGTTTTTAAAATATCTATATAGAAATATAACCTGAACCACCCCCAAAATAAACGCTGAAATTTCATTAAGCTTTTAAATAAAAAATAAATATTACACATTCAAAGCCTTTTATTTTATTTCGCGAGCAATGCAGCCGCTTTTTTATTCTGTATCATAATAATGCTATGATACAGCAAAATCATTAGCCATAATTTTCCGAGCATTCTGAACAGCCGCATGCGTTTCATGCAGATACTGCTCAATGACCCAAATCAACTAATAACAGTGGTGGGGAGCGATTCTGACAGTTTCTCCCTTGTTTCTCCTACACCTCTTTTGCTTCAGGGTGCTCCAGTTTCAGTCTACGCATGACCATGTAGGTCACTCAGATTATCAACAAATGATCTGGTTGCATTTTCTATGCAACGATAGAAAAGCAAAATAATTGGGACTGTTGCCGCTTAGAGTGTAAATCAAGTTTGGTAAAGGCAAAGGTGTCTATATACAGGAATTTGCTAGTCTAAGCAGTGAAGGTTACGAAATCAAAAGAAACAGCACTGTGGACATTAGCAGAATTTCTCTACTATTTGCTTTTAGTGTGGAAAAAACGAAATTTTCATCCGATCAACTGTTGCATGTTTTTGTCCAGATTTATTACCAATAATAACTCTATATAAGATGTCTATTATAAACGAACTGTCGTGAGGCTTGGACAGATTACCCCGATTGTAAGAAGATAAGTGAAGTACACAGCCACGGAATACGCGTAAGTTTTCTCCAGTTTGATGATATTTCTTTCGCAACAGAATGAACATTTTCTATTCGACAAGGCTGTTAAATAATGTAATAATGGACCAACTCAAATTTAAGACTACACTGACGGAAATAATAGATAAAAGAACCCTGCAGTATTTTGGACATGTGTCCAAAGGATGCCCTCCCCCCCCAAAAAAACACCCAAAGGATGACCAGAGGATAGATAATCTAGAGAAAACACTTTTTTTCGTCAGAATAACAGGAGAAAAGAGGAAGACGCCTCCACAAGATGGACTGATCAGATCACTATAATAATTGGAATGACTTTAGAAGAAGCACCAAGAAATACTGAAGAGTTCTCAAGCTTCAGGAAACCGAAGAAGATTCCGTTGACAGGGAATTGTCACTCTTCAGGTTATCTGAGGTATAAACATATTAAAATGAGTTCATTTGTAGACTGTTCTAAGCAGACCATCTAAAACTGTGGCTTTTGCTAACTGTATTTGTAATTCAGTTCAGTTTGCAGCAATTTTTAATTTTTTTAAAACATTTGTTTCAACTTACTTCCCTTTTAGAAATCATGATATTTTACTCTGTTTTTTGACAGTGGTTTGATGAAACTGGGGTTTTTATGCTTAATACTATAAAGATTAGAGGCTTTTCTAAAAAGATAAATAAAATAATAATAAGTCAGTCAAGTAAAGCCTACTTTTTCGCGAAAACATTATGTGAATGGTAAACAAGGCTTTTCATATACATGTGTATATGCTCTATACAAAAAAAAAAAAAAAAGTTTTACTCGACATTTTTTTACATTTTATAAATTCCTTTGCGTAAATGAACCTTTAACCCTCAGTAAAGCACGTATTTCTGTTCTTGCTGCGTCTTATGAGAATGCTTATGCACTACTTTATGTTACATAAAGCGAGTTCCGCTTATTTTACTCTTATTAATTTCCAAGAGGGGTATTTTTACTCTCTGTCCGTCTCTTTCTATCTCTCTTTCTCACACACACACGAGTGACAAGTATACGACACGTGTCAAGAGCATGAGAGAAGGAGGTGAAGGAATCACGCAAACATGAACAGAACGACCGTAGATGCGGAAGCAATAATAGTACCTTAAGTCATTGTCATTCTTCACTCACCTGAGGCATGAACAGTTTCAAATGATTTATTCACTTGCAGACTGTGTGGGGCAGAACAATTTCCAAGCATCTTAGTGAAATGGAGATGTATAGAGAAATGTTTAATTGCGAGTAGAGAGTAATATAGTGATATTCTTGTACTTTGTCTCGTAAACTTTGCAGTCCTCCTAAGGTTCCGTCTAGGAGTATAAACAATTTAAAAGCGAAATGAAATGCATACATTGGCATGCGTTGGTTAAAATGCAACAAATCCTACTCCGATATGAGATTAGGAGACTTGTCTTAATGACAACCTCCACACGTCATCTGGGTATGAATTCCATCAGGGTCCACGTCAGTTTGGTGTACGACAATTTGCTCTATGCGACAGTTCCGTGCAAGAGACAGCTTGTGGAATGACATTTCATTGAATGCGACAATATGGTGAAAGACAATTCGGTGTTATCACACAGATTATAAATTAACAAAATCAATGAAGTAAAAGATTTAGGAAACGAGAGAAAATTTGGCGACTTAGAAAGGACGAATGCAGAAATTTAGAAAAAAGAAAATAATATATTTTTTATCCATTTATTTTGCATAAAAGGATTCATGTCGATTCTTCTCATAGGCAGGCTGGAAAGTAAGAACGTGCCTATTTCAGCGTGACTCCCTCCATATAATATGGAGAGAGTCATGCATATCTTCAATCCAGAAAAGATTAACTTTTTTAAGCCATCTTACAGTTTTTTTAGGTAGGCTTTCCAGGTACCCTTAATGTGAATTAAGGGTTTCTACTACTAACTATTCTTAAAAATGCAACTTACAGAAGCGCGATCATGGTTCTCTTGTATCGCAATATTTAACATGTCCTTATCACTTTTTTTTTAAAAGGACCTGTTAAAAAAAGTGGAATGTGGACAGCACACTCCATCAAAATTCTAAAATATCAAGAACTGTATCGGGATTACTAATTTTACCATTTACAGCACGGCATATTAAAAGTTTTCATTTCCTGTCTTTGGCATACACCGAATTCTCCCAAAGAATTCGCTGAAAGACGAATTCAGTTCAAGAATTGACGTGATCCCATTCCATCAGCTATGTAGTCTTATTATAATGCGGCTTGAAAATATTCGGTTACTAAAAATCACATTTTAAGGCCATTTCAATGAATTCTCTGTTAGACGAAATTTATCTGTTCAGAGCGTATAATTATCGTTTCTTGCCACCACGTATCCAACCATTTGTGGACAGATTCGAATTGATGGCGCCATTGTTATCCATAACACCTCCAAAGCATAGAAAAAGTGGCATTAAAAGTGATGTAAAAAGAAGTGCGTGGTCTTCCACCACATTGATGAGGTACCCTTGCTGTAAGGACTGATCTAAGCAACGCATCTCCAGCTATTATTTTACTTCCCAAGGCCAACTAGCTTTGGGAAGAATGACCACGTCACGCACGAAGAAACTCCGCAGTATTTTGCGTTGGGTATAACATATGTAAAAAATTGCGAATCAGGATTCCTTGGATTACAATACCTTTTTATAGCCGTTCGCTATCCACAATCAGTAATATTGGTCATTAAAGTAAGTTTATTGCTGTGATGAGAGGTTTGCAGATGTGATACCAGTTGTTGCTTCTTTATTCTGTCATGGTATGAATGGATTTAGAAACGTCTCAACCGTAGCTGCTTGTAGTAGTAAGCTATAACATTCTGCAAATGTCTATTTCTGCTTTAAAATTTTGGGCAATGCTGTATGGTATCATTGTGGCTGTTGCTTTTGTTTACGCAAGTTCGTACACCCTCTAGCATCTTTGCAACAATTCGGACTAGCGATTATACTTTCTGGAACTAAGTTAAAAATATCCTTTCCACCTTGGAGGGCATGCATGCACTTGCAGTCCATGGAAGCCTTACCGTAGTACATTAAGATACTGTATGTGCACCATGTCACACAGTCTTTAGTTTGTATACGATGATACAGTACACACTGTGATAGCTTTTAATCTTTTGGCCGATAGGTATAAATCAAAAGGAAGTTGGCGAATTTGTATTTTTAAACAGCTATTTATTTGAAACAAACTAAGTACTACAGTAATTATGATCATTTCTCTCTCTCTTCCTGATTGGCGCATTATAGCCTAGGTTCCTGTTGCACCAGTAAACCCAAAACCAAATCTTCCTGATTGGTAAAAGATTAGATTCGATTTACTCCTAGACGGGGGGGTTAATTGTATTCATATCATAGCAGAGTTTGTTGACGGGCACGTGGGGGTTCGTGTAATTTTTGTATTAGTGGTGGGAAAATGATGCAAGCAGCATCAGGAAAAAAACAAAAAACACCCTTCCCAATTAAACGTATCTATTCCCTCCAGTAGTTTGGTTAGTTCATTCTCGAATTTATTTACGTTCTCCACTTCGAAAACAAAAGATGTTAGTTTATTCCAGCAGTCAATTACCTACTGGCTAAAGGCGAACTTTCGCACATATACTCTGCAACCATCCGTCCTCAACTTGAATTTTTGTTCCCTCATACGCGTAGTCTCAGCAAGAGGACGAATCCTATCAGCATTGAGTTTGCTCAATCCATCCAAAGTCTTAAACACCTCAATCAGATCACCTGGCAGGTGTCTAGTCTCCAGACCTTGCAATTTGCAGAACGGAAGCCTTTCATGGTAAGAGCACAACTTTGTTCCTCTAACAACATTGTTGGCCTTCTGTACCCATTCCCACAGTTCTGTATCGTTCCTAAAATGAGACCTGCAAACCTGTATGCAATACACAGAATGCGGCCTGACCAATTACTTATATGCTGGTGTGCAAAA
The DNA here is from genome assembly GCF_048544385.1 of Mastigoproctus giganteus. NCBI lineage: Eukaryota > Metazoa > Arthropoda > Arachnida > Uropygi > Thelyphonidae > Mastigoproctus > Mastigoproctus giganteus. Next base: position 206,505,134 of record NC_143583.1, read on the forward strand.
CTTAAGGACCAGTCAGGTTTTCACCTGTAGCTTCTCATAGGAGTGGCCTGGATATGGGAAAAGCATACCAAAGGAACCTCGTGAGGTACAGAAATGATGAAGGAAACAACAACGTAAACAAAACGGTACAGAGGGACTTTATTCAAAAATGGCAACATAGCACTGCTGCCATGATACAGATTCATCACTACCAAAGATGAAACAAAGGGAAGAGGTGGTCCTCAGTAGGAGATGTGGCCACCCCTAATGTCGATGCAGGCTTTTCACCACTTGTCCATACTTAGAAAAATGTTGTTGATAAGTTCTTGCGGTAACATCGTCCATCCCTCTGTCAGCGCCATCTTCAGCTGGCGAACATTTTCTGGTGGGTATGGACGTGCAGCTAGGCGTCTTCCCAGAGCGTCCCATATGTGTTCGATGGGATTTAGATCGATGGAACGGGCAGGCCAATTCATACGAATAATGTCTTCACTTTCCAAAAGCATATCAACAGCTGCAGTGCGATGAGGTGTGGCGTTATCATCCATAAACACGAACTCGGGGCCAATGGCACCTCGGAACAGACGCACATGGGGGAAGGATTACCTCAGTACAGTAGCGTGCACCGGTTACAGTACCGCCTTCCAGTATCTGGAGTTGTGTACGTCCATCCAAGATAACGCCTCCCCAGACGAGACCGCGATATCGATCCCTTTCAGTGATACTGTGTGCCAACCTCTCGCCAGATAAGCTGACGTACAGAATCGCTGCTGAGACTGAATCTACTCTCATCAGTAAAGAGTACCTTAAGTAAAGATTTTGTGGTTGTAACCTTTAGAAATATTGTTGGTCCTTAAGTTTTGTACAACAGTGTACAATGGAAAAAATCACCTCCTTATCCCTGCTAGCAAAATTCTTATATTCTTATATCAAAACTCCATGAGCTGTCCTTGCAGCCTGTATCTGCACTGTTCGGAGACTTTAGATATGAAGTCTCCGAACAGTTACTCCCAAGTATTTTTCATTTTCGACTACCCTTAGTGTAGTCGAAAATGAAAAATACACACAGCTGATACGTTACTCAGGGTTTACTGTTAACCATATACAGTACCTTGCAATGTTACACTTCAATTGCCATTTCTCACCCCACTTGCCTAATTTTTCTAGATCTTGTTGCAATAGCATACCGCCATTAATCACCTTACCAACCATTGTATCATCCGAAAACTTGAACATTAAGATTTGGATATTGATATCTTTATCAATATCGTTAATAAACATCATAGAAAATAAAAATGGGCTTAGCACCGAAACCTGGGGAACCTCACTAATAATATTAGTCCACGAAGAGCATTGTCCATTGATAACCACTCTGCCTTCTACACCGAACTATCTCTTTATCCATAGCACTAACTTGCCCTTAATGTCACATTGTGCCAATTGGCCAGCAGTCTTTTATGTGCAACAGTATCAAAGGCTTTCTGAAATTCAAATATATGATATCAAAATTATTTTTTGCATCCAGTTCCTTTGTGATTGCATCATCATAGTATCCGATCAAATTGGTCAGACAAGATTTTCTCTTCACAAACCCATGTTGTGCCTGAAATATAACTGCACTCTTGTCTAGATGGCCTGCATTACTTCTTTAATCAGTGAATCCATTATTTTCCCTGGAACAGAGGTTAAGCTAACTGATTTCTAATTATTCATATCACCCTTTTTGAACTGGCGATATATTCGCACATCTCCAGTCCGAGGAATTTACCCTGAATCCAAAGAAGCTCTCATAATTATGGCTAACGGCTTGCTTACTTCCTTAGCTGCTTCGCCCTTAATATAACTGGATAGATCCCATCCCACCCCATTTGCATTTTTATGTTTAAATTCAACAGTTTCTCTTCCACTTTCCTCTCATTAATTACAATATCATTTAGCATCCTGTCAGAGTTTGATAAACTTATAGTATCCCCTCTTCCCTAAAGAATTACTCATGGGTGAATGTAAATGCAAAATACCCAATTTGTCAGCAACTTGAGCAAGATCATCAACAATTCAACCATCGGTATCAAGCGGACATATGCGATCCATTTCTTTCCGTCTAGTGTTTTCGTAAGTAAAGAAGTCTTTGCTGTTTTTCTTTGCATCCATTACCAAAGATTTATCATCTCCTTTAGCCTGCCTAACCTCCTTTTGAATTGATTACAGACTAGTTTGTATCTACCATAGGCTTCTGTGTCTCCTGATAAGTTATATGCATCCCATGCATTTTTCTTCTCTGTCACGAGTCTCATCAGTTCATCTGACATCCATTTAGGTCTAAGCCTTGAACGGTATTTCTTAGTTGGTATGAAACGCATAGTAGCTTCCAAGATTACTTACTTGAATGATTACTTACCCATTTAGAATTTGCTGTTGGTAACATCATCAGTTGATTCCACTGTATAGAACTTAAAAATTGTCTGAGATCACTGTAGTCACCTTTACGAAAGCAAAAATCATTTCCTTTACCCTTGATGGTAGTTACATCTTTAAGTAATTCTCACATGAGTACTTTTTTTTTTTTTTTTTTGGTAGTTGTTGGCGCATAGGCTTCTGTGGCCATAATGCACCTCCCAAGTTTTTTGCAGTACTTTGATCCAAGCCCGAGGCGGGAATCGAACCCGCGACCTTTGGGTTGCCAGGCAGGCACTTTACCCACCCGGCTAGCCCGGTCGGCTGAGTACATTGTGATCACTGTCACCCAGTGGTTCCTTTACCTGCAAATTCTTAATGCATGAATAATCACTGCTGATAATCAGATCAAGAGTATTACTCCCTCTGGTTGCCTTTCTAACATGGTGCTGTACAAAACAGTCATCCAATAAATCTTCTTGCTAGTGTGTGAGTGACCAATTCACAAGTTCCAGTCAATATATGTATATTTTAATATTTTCTGATAATATTTTTTTAAAAATATTAAAATATAATATTATAAAAACATAATTATAATATAAATATAAAATATTATTTTAATATTTATATTTAACATTTTAAATTACCATTTAATAATAATTTAATATATTTCTATTTTTAAAAATATTTTATGACATTTTCATATTTTAACCAGTTAAAGGCAGTTGAGAAATTGCCAGAGTTTGATACTTCTTAAATAATATAGCTTTATTTGGGAAATTGTTTGTTATTATCAGGGTTTGATTTTTCTTGAAGTGGTGAAGACTCCAGAAAAAGTGTTTTAAGGTATTGCTGAACAATAAAATATTTTTTACAATGTAAATAGTGTAAATAATCGTAATTAACATCGATGGACAATTCACATAAAAAAAGAGACTTGTTTAAAGTCATGGATATAGTACGTCAGAATTATGTATATAAATTTAAATAATTCCTAATTTGTGAATTAGTTGACTGATTTGTATTATTTCTTATTTTTCAGATTGACTGACACGTCACAGAAATGACGCAGAGTACGCAATGAAGTTTTGATGAGAGAAAGACAATTCATGGAAATTTGAAAATGTAAAAGTTCAGCATCCTGTCAGAGTTTGACAGGATGCTGAATGTCGTACATGGGAAAGACAATATGGACCAAGGTGCTTACTTGTGTAACGATAACCTGTGTGCGTGACAAATTTTAGGAACTGTACACAATAGCAATAAGACAAACAGTGTGAAAAATGTACTTCAAGAAGTATCGATAGCGTTGTAACTGTCATGAATGCATTTTGAACATTCCCCACAGAAGTAAACAAGACTGTGTCCACGAGAACTGAAAATGTGTCAACTGCGAATTATAAGAACCTTCTTCTTCCAGTCACAGTTCCTTGAGGAGCTGTTGTGGTCACCAATAAATTTCTCCAACTGCGTCGATCATATGCTACACGAGCGGCATCGCAAAATGTCACGCCCAAAAGTTCACTGATCCCATCCTTCCACCTAGTTGCAGGTCTTCCTTTAACAGCAGTTTTTGGAGTTGGTTTTGTTATGGTCCTTGTAGCGTCAGATGATGTGGGGATATGCCATTGCCTATCACATGGCCGATTTTGAAAGGGGCTGGCTTTAATCATAGGAAGAATCATCATGTATCCCACGAGATGCTCTTGAAGAGGAAAGGAGACTACAGCAGAGTCCCGTTTAGTACATTAGGCTGATTGCAACTGGTTTTCGCCTGGTTTCCAGAGGTCGTCTATGTATATAAATAGGTATATATTATTCATTAGATTCGCACAAGTAGTTATTATATCTTCAGTCAATGAATTTATTCATAAGGTGACGCTGTTATCCCTCTTCTTCGATGTCTAATTAATGTCCAATATTTCCAATTAATTATGTCGAATAAATTTTAAAATAATTTTCTCGGAAACCATAAAGCATGCAACGTTTCCTCATCATAAGAATCTTAAAGGGCATTAATTTGAAGAATTTTAGATCTCGATTACAGCATACAATACAGGAAGATGATCCAGATTGATGAACACAATTCTGTGAGTGGTACTGTCATAAAAATGGTAGAATCGGCCCTTTTGAGGACAAATGTATGGTAAGACGAAACAAGGTTCAAAGTAAATGGACATTCGAATGGTCACAACTGTGTTTAGTGGAGCAGAGAAAGTCCTCACCTCACCTTGCAGATTCACTCGTATTGAAGACCTTACTGGGAAGAGTTATCTTGAAATGTTAAGAAATTATGGAGTACCCAATATCAGGAGCATGGTTTCAGATATGATGTTTTTATTTTTTAATAGGATCGTGCACCTCCACATTTTCATACTGCTATCCGTGACTATCTGGAAATTTCATGAACAATGGATAGGTCGCAGGAGGAGTGCTTTTGAACAATCACCAAGGCCTCAAGGACCTCACTTCAGATTTTTTTTAATGGGATTTGTGTGTATGCCCAGAAACATTGGAAGGTCTGTGGATGACGATAAAGTAGGCAGCATTCAGAATTTCAACTGAATTGAGCAGCGTTTGAACATCTTAAATGAGTTTTTTTTCGTTTAAGTAGAAGTCAGACACGTAATTGCGGTGATCCACAAATTATGGTCAGAAATTCATATCAATCAAATTAATTATCGAGTGATACTTTTGCTACGATTGGGGGCAATTCATTTTCTGATTTCAACAAGAAAGTTAATGACAAACACACAGTGGGAATGTACTAATTTATAATCAAATTTTTTTGAGAAGTTACACATTTTTGGAAATGAACTTCACTCTGATGCATAAGAATACTTTTGGAGAGATGTAGCTCACTTCTTCGGAGTACACAGAAATAAGTAAGAGGTATGTATTTGTTGCTATAATCGCTTCAGTTTTAAACTATTAGCACTGTAAGAAGGTAGAATAAAACTTTAAAATGTATACTTATTTGATTAGAGTACCTATTCTGCACGGGTAAAGTTAATTTTCAAGTTGGAGAAAGTGTGTAATCACTTTTGTACTTGCGAAATTCATAACATCCTACAGAGAAGCCATTATGAGCGCTTTTTTAAATTTTTTTTTTATTTAACAGACGGCTCGCTTCGAAGTAGAAAGGGAAGGGAGGAGTCGTATATTTTTCTCGCCTTGTCCTTGTAGCTGCGGTTCAAAGGCTTCGTACTTAGAGCAGAAGTAGTGGTGCCCCGAGGCAGAGTCAAATATAGAAGTTTAAGTGGAAAATTTTGAGATAGTAACTAGCTCTCATCCTCAATTAAAAAACTGAATCACAAAACTAATATCCAATGCCTAAAAGTGAAAAGCACACACCCAATTTATTTATTTATTATTTTTTTGTTAATTGAACTCGAAACGCAGCGTCACCAGTTCCACTCAAATATACAACCGGAAATTATGACGAATCCTAACAAAAAAAAATTCGCATCTCTCACGTAGAGCTTCATAAACAATCGCTCACTCGCAAAAGCACTTCAAAAAGTATTTCAAATACTTCGTAGGATTATGTGAAAGATTATTCGCGTGATTAATTTCAAGGATTGCTCATGATATTTCGAAGATGGGGGAACCTTCCTACTCTTGCCGAAACATGTTTTGGGGAATGAATGAATTCAGATGGAGCGAAAGTTTGCCTTTGTTGGGGAGGAGTATCCTACCATTTATTTTCTGAAAATTAAGGCGACCAGCAGATAATGTTATGGTCTAATTTTTACACATTTAAATAGCTTCAGATGTTAGATAAATTTTTAAATAGATTTTATCTTGTTGATTTAATATTACGGAACTAATATTCTGGTTGTATGTGATTTATATAGGAAATGAACGCTTGAATTCGAAAATAAACCTGAAAATCGCTTTGATTAATATTATTGGGGTGCAATTTTTTTTAAATCTGCCTCTCACAATACAGCATTCAAAATACTTTAATTCTACTCTGGAGGTTAGTATGAGTTGTGGCAAATGATTCACGAAAGCAAACTTATAAAACTTTTATAAAAAAATCAAAAAAAAAAATCCCGTCCGATAATTTGTTTTTGTCTAGTTCTTCCTTGAATTTATTCAAACTACCCAATTTCAAGAAAAGGGATGGAAATTTGTTCCAACAATCAACCACCCGCTGGCCGAAGGCAAACTTCTGCACGTCTATCTTGCAATTGCCCTTTCTCAATTTGAATCTATACCCCATCACGTGTATAGTGTGTTTAGGGTCTAACGGCACCAGGGGTTTCCCCCATCCCCGCGTAGTATACATTGTGGTGTGATACAGAACACTGTAGAGGCCAGAGGTTTAAAGGTTTAAAAGTGTATGGATATTGTGGTGTGTAATGTTTTGTACCGTTGTTCATCTGGTCTTTTAGCCGTTGGGTCTCAAATGAGACCCACCGTTGACCACACTATACCTCGTGGAGACAGACCAGGTAGACCAGTATTTTAGAGGTTTACTATTTACTCTGGCAGGTCCTGCCACCTAATTTCCTGAGATTTCAGTGGCTAGGACCTAAAAAAAAAAAAAAAAAAAAAGTGGGGGGGGGGAGAAATGCTAGAAATTGGGTCAGGCCGAAAGAGATATAAGTTATGCGTGGTAGAGTTATTTATTTATTTTTTTTTCTTCAGTGTGGGGCTTGTGTAGTTTTGACAAAGGTCAAACGCTAGTCTCAAGATAGCTAGAGAGGGAAGGGAGACTGAAGACTGGGGGGGGTGAAAGACAGATATGGAGTCAATAGTGAAGATAACCCCAAAAGTCGGTGGGGCAGGCCCATGCCTCACCAGGTGAAGATAGGGGATGGCAGGGGGGAGGGTACAGAGTAACCATCCCCCTTCCAAGGGAAGGGAAGAAAGTGAACCGAGTGAGGGTACCCGGTTCAGATCGCCTAATGATGTTTCGGCAACCAACTGCATAATGTCTTTGTCAGGTCTTCGTATGCCATTCCTGGGACATGTAGTCCCGTCCGTGTGAGTGGTCAAGTATAAGGACTCCAGTCCTTATACTTGACCTTATACTTGAAGTATAAGGACTCCAGTTTAAGCCAGTGGTCAGATCCAGGTTAAGTTAATGATTAGTTCTTCTTCAGATTGCAGCTGTTAGGTTTTTGTTTGGTTGACACATCTAAGGATCTTTATTATGGATGACGAGTGGTTGGTTTGTAGGAAAATTCCTGCTAAGGTTGTGGGTATGTTCTTCTAGTAAAAAGATCCTGCGCAAACTGCGTTAAGGCTTTATAATTTTCCTCGCTCTCCAGGAGATATTGGTCTTGTTTTATTGGCGAGAAACGTATTCTGGTTATTAAGAGGCAGCGGAGGTCTTAGTATAGTTGGCAGTGGCGCATGAGGTGCTCCCACGTCTCTGGCTGTCCACAGTGGCAGAGAGGGGTGTCACTCAAACCGAAACTGGAAAGTTTTTTGCTCTTATTGCGCCGTGTCCCGTGAGTAGGTAAGATGTCAGCAGTCCCGGTGGAAACCAGTTTGGGCTTTTGGGAAACACTACTTGACGTGTGTTGTCTCAGCAGTAGGAAGAATGTTATCAGCATTGAGTTTGATCAAACCATTCAAAGCGTTAAACACCTCATTCAGATCACCTCGCAGGTGCCTAGTCTATAGATACTGCGGTTTGAAAAACTGAAGCCTTTCTTGATAAGAGCACCTCTTTGTTCCTTTCACCAATCTCATTGCCTTTCTCTGCATCTGTTCCAGCAGATCTACATCTGTCCTAAAATGAGCCCTCTAGATCTGTATGCAGTACTCAAGATGCGGCCTAATTATTGCTTTGTACTCCTTTGTACAAAGGAATAATAACCTCCTTGTTCCTGCTAGAAAAGATCCTGTATATCATTGACAAAACACTGTGAGCTGTCCTGGCTGCCTGTCTGTACTGCTCAGAGAACTTCATATCTGACTGCACAGTTAAAATGAAAGATATCCCCAGTGTATTTTTCAATTTACACTATCCTCAGTGGTAGTATCCCACAGTTGGCACGTTAATCTTGGATTACTGCTGCTCAAATGCAGTACTTTGCATTTGTTCATGTTAAACCTCAATTGCCATTTCTCAGCTCACGAGCCTAATTTTTCTAGATCTTGTTGTAGTAACTTACCTTAATTGCTGCCACTAACCACCTTTCCAACCTTTTGTATCATCTGAAAACTTTGACATTATGCCTGATATACCTTCACCAATATCATTAATAATTATAGAAAACAACAATGGGCGCAGCACTTAACAAAAACCCTGGAGGACACCACTAATAACAATAGACCACAAAGATTAGTGTCCATTAATAACCATTCTCTATCTTCTCCCTCTCAACCATCTCTTTATCCGTAGCAGTAACTTTCCCTTAATACCACACTGCTCCAATTTGTATAGCAATCTTTCATGTGTAATAGTATGCGCATTACTAGTGGGCATACATTAATGATGTATACTTCAGGTCTCTGGAACATCCCTCCTCCCCCATGTGTATTTCGTCTGTTGAATTTGCTGCTATCTTTCCAGGTCGTTCTATATCTGGAAAGATTCCCCATGAATGCAGCATATATACAGCTGAGTTGTATGCTATAGAGTTAGCCTTGGACCACATTAAAACCCATAGGTATCAAAGGTATATGGTGTACACTGACTCTCCAAGTACACTGCAGGCTTTATCGGGTATGAGGTATAATCCTCATTCATTTGTGACCCGGATTCAGCAGACGCTACACTCTCTGTCTGAGTGATCTTTCGACATTCGTTTCTGCTGGATTCCAAGCCATATTGGGATCGGGGAAAATGAACTGGCAGATGCTGCGGCCAGATCACTAGAACCCCACAACACTTATTTCCTGTTAGTCCCCTATACAGACTACAGGCAGCTAATACACGCTAAATTACTCTCCCAATGGCAACAATCTTCGCATGAGCAAGTCACAAATAAGGTCTATCAGATAAAGCCTGTAATCCGACATTGGCAATCTAGTCTGCGCAGGAATCGCAGAGAGGAAGTTGTTCTAGCTCGCCTCTGCATAGGACACAGTCATCTTACATATGCATTTCTGCTGAGGGCAGATGACTGTCCTATGTGTGAGAATTGTGGCACCGCTTTAACCATTTATCATATTTTAATTGAGTGTCCACGTTATAGACAGGAGCGTGTTTTATATTTTCAGCTTTTAGTCGTCTGGCTGAGCCTTATACTCAATCAGATTTTATCTGACAACGACTACTTGTCTTCTGTTTTTAGTTATTTAAAATCAGTTAACCTTTATACTTGTATTTAAAATTTTACCATTTTATTGCTATATTTTTATTGTTATATTTTATAGATTTTTTATGCCTTTATTGTAATATATATAGTGTGACATAATGACCTAATTTTTTAGGTCACTAAAAGTTTAATTCTGTACATTTACGATCTGGTTTTGGCGCACTATAGCCTCAGTAGCTAATGCGCCAATAAAACCCAAACAAAACAAAACCCATGTGTATTTCCAAAAAAAAAAAAAAAAAAAAAAAAAAATTGGGCTTACAGAAGTGAAATTTTGAACTGCGAACAAGGTTCTCTTGTATTCAAATTTTTAAGCTGTTCTTGGCGCTTTTTTTTAAATAGGATCTCCAAAAAAATAGATTGTGCACTAAATAATGAGGGTGGATAGTACGTTTTTTTTTTATCAAAAATATAAAATATCAAGAACGGTATAGTTATCACTAAATTCACCATTTACAGCAAGTCATATAAACTTCTAACATTTTCTGTTTTGCTTTGCCATACACCAAATTCTCCCAAACAATTCACCGAATTTTCTTAGTCACCAATTGCCTCATACGAAGAATTGCCTTGCAACAAATTGATGAGATCCCGGTCCTACTCGCATGTAACTCGGAATTACCGAGGATCTTGTTAGTTTCTGTATTACATTACAGTTTTTCAAATGTATTGCTTTTATTTTAATTCTCATTATTTTTATTTTTAAACTAATTTTATAATAATTTTTATTTATATTAAAATTTATATTGTTATAATTTAATTAATGTTGTCATCCTAAAACTGAAACTCCTACCGTCTATCCGTGAAGGGTACTTGTACAGCGCAACCACTGTGCAATAAAGATTTTTCCGCATCATTCTAAGCTATGTGATCCGAAAAGATTCTTCTTGGATAACTGATGTGACACGATTCTTCGGTCTGCTCCGACTATAATCCAGAAAATCTGGAGTCTCAACACTTTTTCTGTTTTTTTCGTTCATCACGAATTCTATTATTTTTAAACTGTTTTACTTCATCTGTGTTTTGCTTATAATCTTATTATCCATCTTATATTTTTAACCCATAGCCTCCTTCTGGCTGCGTTCGTGTTTCTTTCTGCAACTTCTCTCTTGACGATTGGGGGAAGGGCAACACTCCATCTGCTGTCTACCTGCAGCTCTTCTCAGCACACCGATCTTAACTTCCTAATCAGTTTTCTAGTTGGATCTTTTGCAATTACAAATGGCCACGCACAGTTTGTTCATTTACTTACCAGGATACCACACAATCCTAATCATACACCACACCCTTGATTTCTTTTTCACTAACAACCCTTCGCAGTACACGGTCAGTGTTCGTGCTTCTCTAAACACTTCAGATCACAACTCTCTCACCCTGTGCGATCAGTGATTTGAGCACTCTAGAGCACTACGTCCACCTGTGCACCCGTAATGACATCATAAAATGGAAATTAAAGTTAGGCTCGCACATAAAACACGCTACAGAGTGAATTCCCAATTGCCCATTAATCATTTTTCGCTTTGTTTTGTGCTTAATATTTTCGTTTCTAGATTACTTTGTTTTTACATGAACTATTGGAATTATATTTAATTTTGTTTTAAAAGTTGCGTTGTAACTAATGTTATGGTAAATGATCTCAAATATTCTGTTATTTTATTTGCTTCATTATTTCAAATAGTATCGCAATTTTCTGTGCATTTTTTGCACCTGTTTCAACTGAAAGCTACATTGCACAAACTTATAGAGCCCAAACATTGAGCCATATTAACTGTTTATAATCAGGGGCGTTGAGAAGAGGAGGTTGAAGCCAGGTAGATCATTTTCCCCGGTCCTGAACCACTGTCATAATTTATCAAAAATAGAAATTGGGGATGAAAAGCAGGCCTACTATTCGCTTCGGTGGCCCATGTTAGCTTTCGACGCTCTTGTTTATAATCCAATTAATGCTATATTGCTGCAACATGCATAGAAATTTCTTCTTTTCTTGAGATGAAGATCGATTGAGAATCATGTAGACCGAATCTTGATTTATTTTGAAGAGTATGTGACTCCGAATGTTGTCATTTAATAAAATGTTTAGGATTTTAGTAAAAATATAAAATTGCTACCATGACCAAAATTATTGGCCTTATGTGTTGGGCAACCTTTAAAAATGCTTTCCAGTAAATCTGAGCACGAAATAACAACATAAAATCCGGATAGCACTGACCATTCATGACTTTGAAAGATGCCACATTTCATAGTTCAAGAAATTAACTCTTTATTATTGTTTTGTTTGTTTGTTTTATTTATCTCCCCCCCACCGTCCATAACGCGCACAGCCATGTCTTTTAAAAGGAAAATAAAATTATATGAAAACTTAATTGAGTAGTGTTAAAAAAGCAAAATGGAGTAGCAAAGGGGAAGATAGGAATGAATAGTACTTCCCAAATAGTTATAAATATTGAAATACTTTTTGTCTTCAAAATCTTGAAATTTCATTTCAGACTTGGTCCATATTAATTAGAAGAGCTTTAATTGTTGAAATGTTAATTTTAATGTAATAGTTGTTTCAACATTACTTTGATCATTCTTTACACCATAAATAAATAAAACGGTGGCACGTTTTTCCTTTGAGCAAAATGTTTTTCCTCACCTCAGGCATGGCTGAAGAATTCAAGGGCATGTGACGTTGCATCCGGATGCAAATAGGCATCTGACGTATTGAAACACAGTAGTTAAACCTGCTAATCGACAAATTATCCCGACGAGTTATCATTGAGTCTGTGCTAGATAGAAAAAGTCTACCAAAGAGTGTAGGATACTGCGAAAATTCCCTTCCCACGCTTCAGTAATCATTATTGGACAACGTAGACAATTATAGCTATAGAAATACAGAGGACCCAAAGCTAACCAAGTAACCTATGAAGAAACCTCTACAGTTCTTGACCTAAATAAGAAAGCAAGTTTCAGTAACCTGCAATCGATTGCTCAGTTGGTTCACAATCTTGAAGGAACCGGCATAACGTGATTCATCGCAAATTTCAAGGTTTCGAAATGGAAATTCATTGCTCTTTCTTAGTTGGATTTGGATATACTGTGTGGCAATGCCCATAATGAGATCTAATTACGTAAACTTTCATGGTACAATCTTTGCTATTTTTTTTTAAAGGATGGCTACTCTACTCATTAATAATATAAAATACCTAACAGCAGATACGGAGGAAATCAGCTGGAGCAAATACTACAGTGACAAAAAAGCTAAAACTCATGGGAATATTTTAGTTCAAGATCTTTTTGACACAGCCGTTTTAACTACTGTGCTTGAGAGAGCATATATTGTACATTAGTGCACGAAACGATCAGCTTTACACTTTGAAATAGATGAAATAAAGTTTTCCAAAATTAATTTATTATGGCGTTCAAAGTTAAGGAAGAAATACAAAGATGTGAATGCATTTTAAAATAGAAATAGAACCAAATTTATTATTCATTTCTAAATTGAAATAATCTGTCTGACCCCGTATACAAAGTGTTACAACATGCAGATCGGGAAATCAGATTAAAAGAATGAGCAGATTTTGGAACCTCTCTACTTCGCGTTATCGTTTGCACATCCATTCAGGATGGGCATCATTTGAAAATGTCAGACAGCATTCTTTAAGGTAGAGAGCAATGGGGGCGGGGAGGACTAAGCCAAAATGAACTGGTTAGAGTATATAAGTTATACTTCATCATCAGTCATTTTCAATCCACTGCAGGATGAAGGCCTCTCCAGCAACTTTCCAGTTCCTTCTGTTTTGTGCAATGGCCATCCATTTATTACCCACAAACTCGTGAATTTCATCTGTCCATCTCTGTTGTTGTCTTCCAGGTTTTGTTCTAGCTCCTCTTGGGTACCATTCTGTTATTTTCTTAGTCCATCTGTAATCATGTCTTCGAGCTATGTGTCCAGCCCAAGACCATTTTAGTTCTTTAGTTTTGATAAGAATGTCCTTTACTTGAGTTTTCTGCCTAATCCATGTGTTTCTCTTATCTAACAGTCTGATTCCCAATATAATTCGTTCTATTCTTCGCTGTGTAGTTCTCAGCTTCTTTTCCATTCTTTTGGTGAGTGCCCAAGTTTCACTTCCATAAGTCATGGTGGGGAGTATACATTGGTTCATTATTTTACGTTTCAGACAAATTGGGATATTGCTCCTCAGTATGTAACTATATTTCCTGAATGCTATCCATCCAAAATTTATTCTTCTCTTGACTTCCAGCCATTTATCATTATTACAGCTAATGACTTGTCCCAGATAAGTATATGACTCCACCTTTTCAATTAGTGCTCCTTCAATCATTATATCCCTTTCTGTGGCATAATTGTTCATCATTACTTTTGTTTTAACCATATTCACCTTTAGTCCAAAATCCTTACTAACTCTGCGTAACTGATTAAGATTTTCCTCTTATTCTTTGGGATCGTGGCTTATGACCACAATGTCAACTGCAAATCGTAATTGGTTTAGGTACTCTCCATTTACATTGAATCCTTTCTACGACCAGTCTAATCTTCTGAAAGCTTCCTCCAGGGCAGCAGTAAACAAGTTCAGAGATATTGTGTCTCCTTGTCGAACTCCTTTCTCAATTTAAAATTTCTTAATGTCTTTGTCTAGTCTAATGAAGGAGGTAGTATTCTCATATATTTTCTTTAAAATCATAATATATAGAGTATTTATGCCTTGTCTTTCCAGTACCGGAAACATTGCCTTATACTGTATGGGGTCAAATGCCTTTTCATAATCCACAAATGCCAGGCACAATGGTGTTTTATATTCATTTGCCTTCTCCATTAGCTGTGATATTACATGAAGGTGATCCATTGTTGAGAATCCTGTCCTAAAGCCAGCTTGCTCTTTCGGTTGATTCTCATCAAGTATTCTTTCTAATCTGTTAGTAATGACCCTTGTCAACAACTTGTAGATGTGGGATAACAAGCTAATTGGTCTATAATTTCCAATTTCTGATTTATCTCCTTTCTTATTCAGCAAAACTATGACTGCATTATATAAGTTATACTTATATAAGTTATACTTATATACAAAGTTGTACTTATATACAAAGTTGTACTTATATAAGTAAGTAAACAAGTTATATAAGTGTTTTAGAAACTTAAGTTTGCGAAAAACTTATAAAATTTGCAAAGTGTCTCTTGAATACCTGGCCCATGGTACCCTCGTGCGTAGCAGAGTTGGTAGGATCGCTGTTCTCCTCACACCGGGTGGAAAAGACCTCAGTTCGAGTTTCGTCGATGACGTGACGAACTGTTATGGACCTTTTCACAACGTGGCTGAGTTAAAGGTCTCAGGCGGGGGTAGCATAGTTTTTTTTTCTCCAAGAATCTCGGGTTTTTCGTCCAGCAAACGGAAAATCGACCACAGAACACACCCAATTTACAGACAGCATACATCGAGCAATATGGCCTTAGTCGCGGATGCTTCTAAAACCCTATTACAACGACAACTGTCTTTGTACCACTTTTACCTGGTTTTAACTGTTAGGCGCTATAGAATTCATAGCACTGAAAAACTTGCTTCAGAGCCGTTTTGAAGACATACCTAGAACCCCTAGCATTTTCGCTGTTGTGGGTATTATTGTCTGATTGCATCAGAAATCATGTAACCATTCACTGCCTGCAATAAAGATATTAATACAGAGGACTTGTATTCAGGCATGCCTTATATAGAAGTCTTCGGTAGAGGACCCCAAGTTCCTTTTTCCCTATACACAAACCCGTTTAAATGGTGCACAGGCATGTTGACTGGACTCGAGAGGAATGAATTGTCATGGGGATCTAATGAACGTTATCGAAGGTTTGGGTGGACCTGCTTGGAATAACCCTATGCGGAAGTCGGCCTGTTTTTAAGTGGTGTATGAGTGTCCCAAGGATAGTCTTTTCAGAATTGTTTAACAATATTCAGCTTATGGAGACACACCTACAATTTTTGGGTGTCTTTGGGTTCTTGATTTTCGAGAGGATGGGCTTGTTGCTAATATTGGTATCTCTCTTGATTTCAGGATTTTTGAGAATACTAAGTAGTGCTTGTTATAGAGGCTGTGTATCTCGATAATGAAAATGGAAAATCACCCATTCGAGCATACTGTCGAATAAATTGTTAATTTTCTTAATCATATACACTTCGTTAATCTAACGATAGGTCTTCTGTTTGTTTATTTATGTGGGTTTGAAGGGGCAGGTTGGTTGAAGATATATTGCAGAATGTATTAACCAGTTCTCTAAACGTCAACGTACATTAAACTGTTTTGCGACTGTTTCAGTCTGTGTTCATTTCTTTTATATTTGAAAAAGTCTCTTTCATATTTATAGTGACATCATTATGGTTGACAGCTTGGTTTTCTACATTTACATCATGCTTTCTTAGAAAGCTGGTTGAACCACTGATTAATTCCTCAGGGCAATCTTTCCGATTTTGACATCCATTCAAGGGCAATTTCCTTAGTTCACTGCCCATTCTTTCGTTTTCCTAGGAAATTGGATAATTGGTTTCTTCTCAGTCTACTGCAGCTCATCTGGACAAGACCGTTAGCGATTTCAGTTCGGAGACAAAAAAATTATTTCTACAACTTCCTGATTAATTTTAAATTTCCTTTGTATCATTAGTTTGGCAAGGATACCAAACTTAAATATGATCGGGCGATGATCTCACTGGAAATTATGCTGATCATTGGAGGGTGAGGTCCGGAACAAGAGGTAAAGTTCTTTGTTACCCCTGGCCGTGTGAGTATTTTTCTTTGTCAATGCAAAAGGGTGAAAGATAGAGTCAAACCTTTTCTTGGCTTCGTTAAATCTATGGACAGGCATACGTCCTCCATGATGAGCGAGGGGAAATACGAGACAAGATCGTCAGCGAACGAAGCAGAGTTCTGTTACGTTTTGCATGTTCAGCATGCAGGTGGAAGATGCATATCTGGAGGTATTATGATTCTTTCCAAGTCGTCTTTTCCTTCCGCATCTACTGAATATACTATAAATAGTGCATAAAAGAATTTGGGCATAGCCAGTTTTCCGAATTATTTTGATCTGAGTTAAAACGGAGTTTTTCTTTTATTATAAATGATAGTTATTGTAAAATTTCACTAACTAATCCAAATGGATTTCTGCTTTCTAGATTTTAAACGCTTATCTTTGAATCAGTACTGGGCCCCACTTTCAGCTTATTTATAATTTCTGCTAGGAAGTGTAATTGAGATAAAAATAAAACATCTCAGAAATCCATGATTACAGATAACGGAAGTTGGTGGCTCATCATTTCCACGTGAGCTGTTGGTTACCTACAGTGCACGAACAAGTGGCCTAATTTGTCTTTCACGCTCTTTTGGCAATCAGTTTTCGACTCAGTGGCCTTATTATAGTGCCTCCGTTTCAAACTTTTCAGCAAGCTGAGTAAAATGAGTCATTGCGTCTAGCTTTACCTGCTGTGTCTTGTCTTCTACTGAGCTTACTATAATGCTGCGCATAAATGAAGAGGCGTGAGAAATGAATTAGAAATTTAAATCGAAGCAGTTGTTTGATATAATGTGGCAATACTCTAACTAAATATAATTACTTGTTTTGAGGATTCCTAATCAATGGATTGATACGCTAAAAAGCCACCGGTTTATTAGAAAGTATCCTTGTGGTCAAACACGAGAGCACAGTATTACAAGTGTTTGAATTGGCTGCTTAATACGGCGATCTTGCAAACTCCTCTGACCCCTTCCCCAAGTGTCAGACCCGGAATATGAACAGGATTTATACTATAATTATTATTATTTTAATTGGACTGTCGAATATCTCGAATTCAGTCTTCACCAATGTCTGAATTGCAGTGTTCATTTCACTAATTCAGGTTTCTTCAGTACTCAGGATATATCGAATGTTTTAGCAGACCAAACATGGCGACAATAGCAATGCGCATATCATCTGGTATGTTGGTAACCACGCTCGTGATGTTTTCATGTCTGATTTCAGATTGCACTTTGGATTGGTTTCGTCAATCCATAGTGTGAGAGCAAGCAAGCAAGCTGAAATTACACAGGAATGTTCCTGTAAATGTCTTTAATTTGAAAGTGCTCTCCAAGCTGGTTGTGTCACCTTCTTTGTAATTTACTATGCCTAGTTTCGTAATGATGAAGTGACAGTCAGAAAAGAAACAACGGCCTTATGCAGAATGGCAGAAATTTTCTTAACAATAACGATCGATTTTTGTGTTCCGATGTTATTAGTGAATCTTACTCTTAGGTTTATGCTCAAGGTATGAACTTCCAATATATGAAGATTTTGATATTACGTCACATCTGTTTGTATTTATTTAGTGATGGTTGTATTACGATCCTGATGAATATTCATTGTTGAGTTGACTTCAATTCGAATGGGTATTCGCTGCCATCGTCTCCCTTTGTAAGCTGACTGAGAATATCATATCGATCATAGGGGGTGTGAATTTGTGTAAACACAACGAGTGGTTAATGGATTTTCATTTAAAAAATCCAAAATAGGCTTGCGTAATCGTTTCTCATAAAGTGGTTGAACGTAACGATGGTCGGCTGAATTGATAAGGACTTTAACTTCATGACTGAGTTCAGGCATAGTAAGGTATTTTGGCTATTTCATTTTTGTTAAACTCCTAAATAATTATTTTAATTTTATTTTAATCACGGTCGATCATATACCAACATGAGTAGTTTATATCCATTAAGTCGTGGATGACAGATGGAATGGTTTGATTTAGGGTATCAGTGAATTGAACTACATCAAGAGCCACGTCTAGTCCATGGTGCCTAGTACATGATTAATAATAATAATTATTATTAAATCACTATTTTTCTTCTAATACTCCGCTGCAGCTAGAAGGGAGGTTATAGATTATAACAGTGTTTATAGTCATGGATGTTATTATCCAAATCTGTAAGGAAAGAGCCAAATAAGTGAGAGCCATTATACACCAGCGAGTTAAGATTAGAGTTTGATAAGATTATGGAATTTATTGTAAAGACGGAATGTTTCGTGGCGGAGAAGTTATGTCTGGAAAATCTGGTAAATTACTATGAGGAGGTTATAAAACAGTTGTATGAAAGACTTTATTTGGAAGTAGCAGGTAGGGGCCTCAGGGATCAGAGCTCTGGCCTCTCTTGTTTCTTATCTTCCTAAATCATATTGATGAAGAAATACAGGGGAGGCTGTCAAAGGTTGCGATGATTTAAAGGTTGGGAGGATTCTTAACGGTCAAAACCAGGCTATGCTGCTTCAAAAGAATTTGGATAGACTGCAGTCATGGTCTGAAAAATACCAGATAAAGTTTAATGCTGCCACATGCAAAGTATTGTACTCGGAAACAGAAGCCAAGGAGTAGTTCATCGATTGGGAGGGTGGGTAGGAATTAAAGGATTCGCTGGATGAGAAAGATTTCGAGAGAGGAGGACACAATATAATAAGGAGGCAAAAAGGGCACAATTCTGAAAAACCACATACAGAACACATTCTGTGTGTGGTTTGAGGATTGTGCGAACACACTTGGAATTTGTATCCGGGTCTGCAGGTGAAGATATACCTCTTGTAGGGAAAGATATACCGCTTCTAGGGAAGATGCAAAGAACGGCCACTAGGTTGTGCTAAGCATTATGCCTAGAAGAAACGGCTTAGAATATGTGGTCCGAGTGTATGGAAACTAGACACTTTAGGGAATATGATTGAAATGTATAATGTCATAAGGGGATTGGTAAAATGAATAATGAAGGAATATTCTCACTAGCGAGGGGGGGGGGGCAGGGCACAACTATCAAATTTTAGGAAATAACAATAGGTTAGACAATGCGGTTTATCTTTGGACAGAGCGTTGTGAATAATAGAATAAGTTGCTGCGAGGATGACCGAGGCGGAGATTGTAGCGGTCGCCTCCAATATACTAGTGCAGTGTTTCAGACGTTCCATGTGGAGAGAAGGGTATATCCAGAGTTAAGTGTCCCACCAGCGTGAAAGTAGAAGCAAGGGATTTGGTTGTCATAAAATAGCCAGACGTCACCGAAATCGATCCATTTAACTCACAAGTGAGACCTGAATATCAGTTCCATCAGGATTTTAGACTCATGCAGCAAGTCCAACTACCATTTGGAAGAATGTCTGTGGTCGTTTTATTGCTAGCAGTTGATCTTCAAGACGACTTAACCTTATTCATTAAAATGGTTATATCATCGCCCTCTCCAGTTGATGTCAAAAAAAAAAAGGGTTCACATGTGTGGAAAAATAGTCGATATTTTAAACAGGAAAGCCTCATTGATCATTAAACACGTAATAAGGGAAAATTAATGGTATTAACTGCATACAAAAGTGTACATGCGCATTGTAGCATAGCATACTCGTATGTTAGTTTTATTAACATGAATTATTAAAAAGGCCAAATTTCTACTTGTCCATATGACTGATGAATACCATTGTTAATTATTATTTATTGGAAGGAAGTTTTAACCAATGCTATATGACTAATATGATCCGCAGAATAATAGTTAATCAACATCTTCTGGAAAACTTAGCTGTATTTCTGAGTTCTGGAGTTAATGGTTTGTCGAATAAATTCATATGTTGGGTAAGGCTTTTCGGACATGAATAGTCCTATTGACTGAGTGGATTGAATTTCCTTCAAGGAAATGGTCAACTGCCTTTCGTTAAGTTTAGTACAAAGGCCCTGCTAGAGGCGGCGTTGAAAATAGGCGTTTATTCAGAGCAATTTAAAGAGAATGTGTGTTCGCAAAAGAATATAATAAATGAACTTATTTTCCTCATTCAAACCGACACGCTTTGTAGAGTGGTTCTCATTTCCTTTCATTCATATTTCATTTCCTCCTTTTTTCCTTTAAAAAAAAAAACAGCGATTGATAAAATAATTAATAAAGTGCAAAATAAGTAAAACAGAGTTACATTAATATGTTGGCTTATTCCTAATTTTTTGTGAGATAATTTTTTAAATATCTAAGCACGAAATTAATTTTAGTTATAAATGTACTGTAATCACTTTTTATTAATCATATGATGAGTGAAAATGGATGAAATTCAAGCATCGTATAAACGGAATCTCATTCTTCTGACAATAGAAACTAGTGATGTTTCGGAGGGATCCGGATGCAAAAGATGACCACAGGTCCCCTAGCGCTTGTTGGTTCAGACGCAGTTTCGGATGAAACTCCCCTTTGATTCAAATAATATGAAAATAATCAATCTATGCCATTTAAATTGTGGACGAAATAGAAAACAATGGAATAGTGAAAGGTCTGTCTTTAAAGTACAGTTTTCCATTTGTTTTAAATATATACGTTATAGCAGAATCGTTGATCGTTTCAAAATAAACTAACGCTGATAAACGAAGTAACTGTAACTCGTCATGGATACTCATCAAATATTGTTTAACATTTTGAATATACTTATTGACTTCTAAATCTTTACTTCCAGGCGAATCTGAAAACCAATGGTATTTAATCTTAAAAACTATAATTCTCCTGAAACTTTCGGTACCAAAAAAAAGTTTCAACTTCCATTAGACAGCATTCACTCCGTAAGAACAACGAAGGAAACAGATAGACCATTTATCCCGTTTCAAAGCAAATAGTTCCTGATATTTTTATTAGGAAAAGACATGCTTGTATAAGCAATCGGCTTTGCCTGTAGCGTAGAATTTATTCCACGATTTGTTGTGCATTGTTTGTACAGACACACCCACGAAGAATATTTGGATGACTGAAAAGATACGGCTGTCTGTGTCTTGAATGAACTTGGAGCCAGGGTGGATGTGCAATGGGACTTTAATAATTATACAAACATATATGTGTATAGCACGAGTTGCTGTTTTAACTGTTAACTTATCATTATCGTGTTTATTGCTATTATTATGAATGTAACACCATAGATACATCGAATACAAGGGATTTCTCACCTTGTATTTGATGTACCTATGGTGTTAACTTAGATTTTCATTAATTTCGTGTCGTTGGCGTGTTACCTTAGATTTCTTCTGCTACATCCGTGGAGGTTTTGAAATCAGAGACAAAAGAAGAGAATTTTTCAAGGAAGCGTCCATTTTTATTTTTACGTTGAATTGGCGACCAAGACAAGTCATGAGCTCTACATTCCATATGTTGAAAACTCAGAACAATGGGTTAAAGGAAGATGAAAAATTCCTTGAATTTGATGTACCTATAGTGTTGGCTGGTTGTTATAGGGTTTTAGGAACTTAAGCCGTAAGTACTTATGCAACGGAGCATGTGTTCTGTGGTGAATTTGCTGTTTTCTGGACGAAGAACCCGAGTTAGTTATATACATCAAAGGACTACAAGAAGATTGTCAGTGACATGCTTGCTAGTTTTAAAAACTAGGTTGTAACCGAAGTGCCAAGGTTCCTTTCCTTCGATACTTTCCACAGAACGTTGATTCAATAAGTGAAGAGTAGGAGTGAAAGATTTTAAAACAATTGGAAAAAAATGACCACGGTAAATGTGAGGAAGCAGTGGTGACTGACTGCTGTTACCGTTTGAAATGGGATTCATGTTATGAGCAGAACTTTCCAAAATAGAAGTTCAAAAAGTAATTATCGAACCACTAACAGTATTGATGTAGTGAGATGACTGAGCATAGCTGTTGGTTTCTGGTCTAGTGCAGGTTTGCAGCCCTCGTGGGTAGCTCTGTTGGCAGGATTGCCGTCCTCCCCACAGGGGGTGGAAAAGACGGGAGGAAGTTTTATGGGCTTTTTCATAACGTGGTTTAGTTAGTCGGTCTCAGGCGAGGGTAGCATGGGTTTTTCATCCAGCAAGCAGAAAATCGACCACAGAACACACGCAATTTATAGACAGTATACGCGGAGCAGTATGGCCTTAGTTGCTGATGCTCCTAAAGACCAATTACAACAACAGCAGGTTTGCATTCAGCCGACACCCTATATTATTTCCATGCATGTGCAGAATTCCAGGTACAATTCGTTTTATCCATACAGCTTGTTTGAGACTGGAGAACGTTTGCAAACTCGATAACTTCGCATTTTCGTGTTTTTTTTTTTGTGAAGGAGACAAGTTTATAATTAGGAATATAGTTTTAAATTAAAAAAAAATTGTCTATAATTGTTATTTCTAAGGGGTGGTTTTTTAAATTTGATAACACAAGTTGCCACCGTTGAGTACCTGAGTACTTTACCGTTTGTTCTTGTGCTTTCTGTTAACTTTCTGCTGATTGTTCGAAATATATGCACTATATAGTTTGCTGTAAGTAGTATTTTTTTTATCTTTAATTTGTACAAAAAATTGAAATGACAGAACAAAATCAGCTAGATTTGGAATCGGAACTACAAATTGTAAAAGTTACATATTTTCATTAAAAGTACATTTTTTAATGTATAAACAAAAGGAAACTTTGAATAAAAACAAACTAGAAAAGACATAAATGCTACCGTTCTGAATAGACAGTGTAAGTCTTAACGAGGAGCGAGCTATTAGCTGAACTTACAGAAACGTATAAAAAGTATACAAGTTAATAACAAAACTAACATTACTTTTCTTGGTAATATTGTTTCATTCTTTATTAATGCACCATGTTGGCAATAGAAATTTACTGCCTGTTTTTTGTGTCCCTTTATGATCGAACACTCAATTCAAACAAAGTAGAACCTTAAAGGGGTTGTTATTATCAAATACTTCGTAGATTCCAACGTAGTCATAACATAGCCCTCATTGTACTCCTTTCTGATTACAAACCGCAACATGGCAGGTCAGTGAACTTTCTAACCTTGTTGATGTTACTTCAGTAAAAGAGCTTCGTGGATTACTGGGGTGACGCTGTACTAGGTGACAGGAAAGGAGCTCAAATATTCATTTTAAAAGCGTCACCCTATTTGCAAGCCCAGAGTAAATATATTCCATTAATGGACTGAGGTTACATTAATGGTTAACAGAGCCTCTTACTTAAAATATCCAAGCAACAGGAAATCGATGATGAGAAACCAACAAACCTCTCATTTTTGAAGACCTCCCGTGAAATTCTTCTAAAGATGAAGACAAAGTTCACGAAGCTTTATTGTCCCAGTTCAGTCACTCATGAAAGAATCATTTTCATTCGTTTTTTAATGCGTTTTTATTCTGTGGGGACCTTTTGAAAGAACAAGTCGTTTAACGAGTAGAACACTTATTTCTTATCACGAAATCTATCATTTTCCTGTCTCTGCAGACCTTCTCTGGATGACACTAATCTCTTCCAGGACGCTTTTAACATAGTTGGGGTCGCTAATATGACTTCGTTCGTATGCTTGTATTGAATGAGCTAATTACGTTGCGGTAGTAATCACTTTGCACCACACGGTTCACTTAGTTCCATCGCGGTGCCCTTTCTAGGTTATTTCTTTGGTCGATGTCACTGACACGACAGTAGTTATACTTCGATATAACAACGAAGAAAACAAATAACTAGATAGTTAGTACGAGAATGGTTTCAGTAAATTGGACGCCTCTCCAATATACTAAATTAATGATCCCATTGCTCGAAAAATTTATATTGTGTTATCACTACTAAGATAAAGATAACGCTATTATCTAACATTTTCATAAACATTCTCTTTATATATGCCTTTCTTGGTGTTTCTTTATGAATTTGGATTTGCTCATTTCGAACAAGACGTTAGATTTTGCATCAATGGTTGGGCAGAAATTAAAGGAAATTAAATATTCAACAAGACTACAGTATATTAGATTTATTAACAATGATAAACAACCTATAACCAGAATAATTATTGTGGTTAGAAGTAAACAATCTTAAAAAATTACAACCCTCCTGGTTAATCAACAAGTTTTTAAAAAATATATTTTTTAACGTCTATCTTTTGCAGCAAGCGTCATAATCCTGAAATAAGAATTAGATGTTTTCATCCATTATAGTTTCATCCCACCTTTCGTGGTACCTTTTCTTCATTGACTGTATATTTTGGTAGATATCTCCCCATGTCTTTCATTAACATGGAAAAAAAAAAGGAAAGTGGAAGCGAAGTGTGTTATCAGATTATTGCTGGACATTGATCAGACTTCTGATAATTAGAAAAGAAAAAGCAAACAAAACGAAAACTGACTATATTTTTACTCCATTTTTATTGGAATACTTTATAAAATTTCATTAAATTCCTATGAGTACAACCTGCATTCCTCTCTGAATAATTTGGGAGTGCATGTCCTTCATTAATATGCTATCCATTAGCTTAAAATTTGTTATCAGGTGTTATAGTGAAGTTTGAATTGGTAGCATAACGCAAGGGTAATTTTAGAAACATAATAAATGAGTGGATGGGTTCTTCTGATTATCCGACTGTCACTTGATATCTTAAAAAATAATAAATAAAGCAGTCAACCTTAATAATTATGTATGCATTGCATATTACAGTAAACGTCTTAATACCTAACATTGCTTATATTCGTCAATTGACAACTTTTTTAAAATTATCCAAGCTTTTAAATAATAAATCATAATTTGGAAGGTAGAGGAATTTGAAACAAAAGAGGAGATTGCGCAGATGCTTATGAATCGCATGCATATTTATTGTTAGAATGAGATACCCTAGGAATAACTTCGTAATCGGCCCACTACTGATGTGTACGTAATTCTACGAGGTTATTGCCTGGAATGCATTCTGTAAAATCAGTAGGATAGTAAAAAGTAAATTTCTGTTTATTCTCTATACGGCCATGGCCAGAAGAGTTTAAAAATTCATCCTGACTGCATACATATTTAATTATTGATGCCAACCGAATTTTCAGCGCCACAGTCAAAAATGGTCGTGAATTTGTATAACGAAATAATTATTCTAGCGAAATAATTATTCTAACTTTATAATCTGTAGATTGAACAGGTGTTCAACTTCCACTATTAAAAATTCAACAGAAATAAATAAAAAAAATAGAAAGTTGAAATGCATCAAAATGGCGTCATTTTAATATTTGATAAGAAGCAGCCAGTCAGAACAGATTTTTGGATACACTCGATCGTCTCCCTTCCCATCTCGTATCATAATCCAAAAATCACTTGAGATAATCGTGTTTTATTTCTCTATTGATGACAAACCATTTATCGAACAAAAATGTAGCGCAGTGCTATTTATTATCACGAAATATATATCGGGACATCCCATTTCGGCTTCTTATTCTACGTTGATGACATTAAATTTTGTCATATTAGATGGTGCGGACAGCATTCCTACAATTTTTTTTATGAAAAAATAAAAAACTTCGAAAGCTACCTAAGCATGATTTGGCTAGAGATAAAACGTTGACAAATCTGCCCAAATGATCTTTATACGAAAATAGATTGAAGAATGACATTCAGGCCTCCATACAGAATACTTCCATTAAAAAAGTGTAAACACACGCTCATACTCGTACACCGACTTACATCTAACTTGGGATGAAACATGAATTGTTGTTCCCTCAACATGAATTGTTCAGGAGGCTTCCATCCTGCAGTGGGTTGATAATGGCTGCACTTTACTTTTTTTTTTGGGATGAAAATCTTACATTTAAAAATCGCTTCAGTGCTGCAAAAGCCTTTGCAGCATTATATGCATTTGTTTATTAAGCATCTGACATATGGTAATCCGTCTGCCAATCCTACATTAGGAAATTCCTTGCACAGATTCCAACAGAAAGAAATACTGTCACCCTTGCTCAGTTCCTCTCCCGTCAAATAGATACATCAGATGTAGACCAGATTGCAGATGAAGCTCAACCCAACACGCCCAACTGAGTTCACTGCAAGGTGTTTTCTACAAACACCTTACAACCTCACTTATGAAAAACTCTAGTGATAAGGTATATAGAACTATGGTGATGACAGAAACCTACAAAATAAAATTTTAGATCTCCACCAGCCCTTATCTTAGATGCCTTATTCTCGGCGGATACCACCACCCAGACGGTACTGTTTCGAAGCTAGTTGGCTTCTCATCAGTGGATGGGGCGGGGGAGATACCACCCCAGCGATACAGTGAGTGACTACCCAGTTATGAAGTCTGGGTGGTGGTATCCACCTATAATAAGTAATATTAGTCTTCTCTACTGGGGAAGCGTTGCTTATTCGAGGTAGTGAAATAACAGGCGTTCACAAATGAGGTGTAACAAAAACGATGCGATTTCTCCTCTGTGATATACTCTGAATTAAGATGACCCTTTCCACTAACTTGTTCGATAATTGCAAAATAACTTACAATTTTCGCCCTCCTACCTATTATGGCCGTATAGGGATTTGTTGCATAATTAAACTAAGAAATGTATAAAAGCAACTCCTTTCAACTTATTAAACCTTGTTATCCTGGAAATTTCACGAGAATTGTGTCATTGTGGTGTAGACCAATTGTATGTCGAACAACTTTCACAAAATCCCTCCCTCTCTTCCCATAAACAACTTTGATAAAGCAGATTTCATTATTAGCTTTATTAGCGTGACAGGAACATAGCTGGTTACATAAACCATGTGTCATATGTTGTGAAATATATCAACTTACTGTCATTTTTTATTCCTTTTAATTAAGAATTCGCAACCAGTGGAGCGTGTTATCCAGGAGCTTATTAGAAGCTTAGGGGGAGGAACTTGTGCAGTTTTTAAAAAATCGTGTTTAGTGACAGTAACTGAAGTAATTAAATGAATAAATTTTCTTTTTAGTTTTAATAACGAATTTAATTTCAATAAAAAATTAATGCGTTGCAGAGACGAATTATGAAAAAAAAATTCGATTTCAAAATTGCTATATCACACATGAATTATTCGTGTTTATTATTTGTAAAATAATAAGAAGAGTTTACCTCAATATAATACGTAGAACACTTCCGTATGATACTCTCCAGAAATTAAAACGAAAAAATCGAAAATTAGAATTAGAATAACATTAGAATAACAAATAATTAAAAATCAATTTAACGTAATTAAAAATATCAAAAAGAATCTAACGAAAATATTCAAAACGATTTTCCTTCCTCCTCCTCACCCTCCTACCTATTATCAAGGAAGGAAAATCGTTTTGAATATTTTCATTAGATTCTTTTTGATATTTTTAATTGTGTTAAATTGATTTTTAATTATTTGTTACTCTAATGTAAGTTTTTCGATTTTTTAGTTTTAATTTCTGGAGAGTATCATACGGAAGTGTTCTCCGTATTATATTGAGGTAAACTCCTCTTATTATTTTACAAATATTAATAACAACGTAGAACGTATTGAGCATTACAGTTCTGATTCATACTATCGTGTATATTATATAAAAAAAATTGAAAATCCATTTTTTCCTTTCAGAATTCGTCATCGCATTGCTTCGATTTCTTTATTGAATTTTCGAACAATTTTATTTGAAAATTCTTACCTAGAAGTTCTCAGTAAATGTTCGAGTTTCGTCATTACTCACTCAATTATCTCTCGCGATGGAGTTTGTGTGTAAGACCGCAAAATATCAGGTAATAGTTTCCAGTGTCGTATACGCGATGTGTATCCATAGTAGTTCTGTGTTTTTGTGCAGAGACTGGTACACCACTTCCACGATCGCAGCATTATCCTCGATCAGCTCTTGGTTGAAGGGTTGGAGTCTTCTTCCTTGCTTCACTCAAAGAATTTTGCTGTTTCCTGGAATCGTGCAATCATTTATCTCATACCTCATGGTATCAGGTGTGGCCTGTCATACTACCTATCTAAAGGGATGCCCGTCACATTCATGGGGTACACCATCGAACTTACAAATGACAGAAAGACAGAAAAAACCCGATTATTAGGGCATCTAAAGCAAGAATGGCAAACCCGCTGGACAAACAGCACCAAAGGAGAAGTGACAAGGAAATTTCTTACGGAAATACATAAAGTGTACCCTAAATCACCGCCTTGGCTCCACCCAGGACTGCACTCCACTTACCTCCTGACGGGTCACGGACCTTTCAATGAAAAACTTGCAGCCTTTCGGCTTGTGGAGGACCCACATTGTCCATGTGGGGAACGCGAGAGCTGGCAACATTTGATGCACCAATGTCCACTGTACGACGACCTACGTGGAAACTTAATCACCAGACTAACTTACTTACCTCAGGACCAGGAACACCATCTCCTGGACAGCTTCGATGAATATAGTGCGCTCGCCAAATTTGCACAAGACTTATTTGCAAGAAGGAGAACACAAATTGCAATCAATAATGCACACCATTAGCCCAGGGCTCCCTGCAGATGAGCATCCAAACTGAACCAGACTATGGCCGTTATGGTGGGACCTCACTCTCCCTCTCTCCTAGAATTGAACATCCATTGCAAATGATAGACGATTCGACACCATATATGCGGACTCCTACTAGACAATGATCTCTCTCTGGACGGGACTCTTTCTCCCATGTGCGACGCAATGACTGGACCACATGACCACAGCAGCTCTGCTGCAGCATGCTGCCTGGCGTTCTGAAATGGGCACCTTTGCCCAGTTCACTTTTAAAACCCCATCCCTAGGCAGGGAACGGGAAGAGATAGGCCTCTGTCTCATCCCCTCCCCTGTCCCCCCCCTTTCCTCCCTGGTGGGGCTTGCTCCACTGACACTCCTGGGATCGCCTTCTCTTTCGTTCCCATACTTCTACCTGTTCCCCCCAGTCTTCAGTCTTCCCCCACTCTACCTTTACCGACCGTGCATGCTGCTAAATTTCAATGTGAAAATTAACCTAACCTTCATTTAAAACCTATCTCGGCCTTACCTAAACCTCTAGCGTCAACCCCATTTTTTTTTTTTTTTTTTTTTTTACATAGGTCCTAGCCACTGAAATCTCAGGAAATTAGGTGGCAGGGCCTGCCAGAGTAAATAATTGTAAAACTGGTGTACCTGGTCTGCCTCCACGGGGCCAAGTGTGGGCAACGTTGGGCCTCAGTAGGGGTCCAGCGGCTAAATGACCAGATGAACAACGGTACACGACAGTACACATGTACAATATCCACACACTTTTAAATCTCTGGCCTCAACAGTGTTCTGTTTCACATGACAATGTATACTACGCGGAGATGGGGGAAAACCCCTGGTGCCGTTTGACACGAATACACTTTACACTTACCTCATGGTATCCGCCTTACCATGACGAGAGCAACTAGAACGACTAGCACGACGGCCCGCCAAGTCCTGGCAGGGGTTCTCCCCCTGGATATCGAGGCTATCCGCTGCGGTCTGCTCTACCATCTTGCCAGAAACACATAGGCTACAATGTATGACCTCACCACTGACATCACTAATGACCGTAACTGTGAGAAGAGAAGAATCATCGACCACCTCGTCCAGATTTGGCAGAGGAGATGGAGCAACATAGAAAAAGGCACAGTGACTAGAAGATTCTTCCCCACTGTCACCAAGCTGTACCCTAAGGCGCCAGCGTGGTTTCACCCCGGTCGAAATACATCCTTACAGGACACGGTCCGTTTAAAGCTAAGCTTCACCACCTTGGCATCATAGATAATGCGGACTGTCCCGGCAACCTGGAGTCCTGGAGACGCTTAATGTTTGAGTGCGATCTGTATGACGACCTACTACTACGCCTAATAACGGCAGTCAAATATATACCAGACAACCAAGAACCGACTGTTAGACACTCAAGAGGACTACAAGGCACTTAGTCAATATGCCCAGGATCTATTTTCCAGAAGGAAATCAATGATAGCAATACACCAAAGGCAACCCGACTAGAAGGACTGCAGAACTCAAACAAGTACGTGATATACAAAAAACTCTCCATACCACAGAAAGACAAGACTTTAGGGTGATTTTGATGACCTACTGGCGACCCAAAACCGCACTCCCTTGTGCGGTCTTGTTTTTTTATTTTTTTCCTGGGGAGGGAGGGAGGGAGGGAGGATAGTATTTGGTCTTCTCCCTTCCTCGCCTCCCCATATTTTAACTCTGGTGAGGCATGGCCATGCCCCACTGAAAATGGGGGGTCACCTTGATATCCGACCCCTCTTATTCCTATTTC
Source organism: Mastigoproctus giganteus (assembly GCF_048544385.1). Classification (NCBI taxonomy): domain Eukaryota; kingdom Metazoa; phylum Arthropoda; class Arachnida; order Uropygi; family Thelyphonidae; genus Mastigoproctus; species Mastigoproctus giganteus. Next base: position 206,535,796 of record NC_143583.1, read on the forward strand.
AACTCCCGTCTTCACCCTCCCCTCCCATCACTTTCTCTTGTACAGCGACTCTCCACATGTCCAAATTTAAATCACATCAAATTTTGACGACCTTTTAGGCTCTCTAGAAATAGTTCTTTCAGTGTAAAACCCCACGCAGCTCTTTCTAAATGCAACTTTACCAAAATCAACCGCGATCGCTCCAACCTTTATTTTAGGCCCTAGTCACCGAAATCTCAGGAAAGTAAGTGGCAGGACCTGCCAGAGTATAATTAGTCTCTTGGTACACCCGGCCGGCGTCCCCGTCGCTAGGTATGGTAACGCCGGGTACCACTAGGGGCCCGGCGGCCAACAGGCCCGATGAACAATGTGCACAACAAACTACATACCACATGACCCATACATACATTATTTTTAAACCTCTGGCATAGACAGGGTACTGTCACTCGATACATAGAACATACGCGGAAATGAGAGAAATGCCCGGAGCCTTCTGACCCTCAACATACCTATACCTCATGGTGTCAGCAGACCGCTTTGCTGCAACATTTGTAATCCCGAATCGCCTTTGCTTCACAATCAAAGGATGATTGCGAGACTTTCTAACACTGTGTGTCGTGTGTATTATGCGCGAGGTGGAATCGTGATACGCAACTTTTTCATCGGTGATAATTTTTTAAACTAATTTGTTTTCTATTTAATTCTGTTTTATACAGTATTTTCGTCCTCTTTGGAAGATTTCACCTGCCTGCCTGATATATATATATATTTTCAATTTCAGAAGTCGGGTATATCGGTCTGCAGGTATAGGAGATTTATTAAGCACATTGGGGCGGGGGTTTCGCTATATGAAAGCCAGGTTTCGGAAACTTTCACAGTTCATAAATAAACCAGATAATAGTCGATGCAAATATTAACCATTTAATTTGGTGTTTTATTCATTTGAACGCTGATAGTTCGATAGTAAATTGATGGATCTGATCACTTTTTTGTGTGTATGCCAAGAACGATTTGTTGATGTTTGTTGAAATGGTTGTTACATTTAGAATGGATTCCTATCTATGGAAGTTTGATTTTGAATGGTTATATTTTTAATACTTTGATAACAACATAGTATGTCAAAGAAACTTGATCACGTGTAGATATATTATACTAATTAAAAGAGCAGCAAATTCAACATGAGTGTGGATCTAAATGAAATAAAATCAAAAAACATCTGAAATTTCATATGAGATGGCTAAATTTTATATTTTAATAACATCTACTGATGGTCTTAAACTGACTATTCCGATTTTATTAACTCTGAACTAGTCGAAAGTAAGAAAAACATGGACCTCTTTCATTACATCTTAATACAGCCAGAGCAAATAACGTAGCATTTTAGTTGCAATTGGACTTCAACTAAATAAGGTCAATCTGCTTTACTTGTACCATCAGGGAGAAATTAATTATCCAAATTGTTTCATTTTAAACGTAAATGCTTGTTATCGAAATAGTTTATCAGTTATTCGCTAAATCTATTTGTAGATTATGCGGGTATTCCTATTTATTCTGTGGGTACGTTGGCACTGTCAGAAAAATTATTCCTAATGATATCGGAACATTTATGTGCATCGAAGCGCGATCCGTGAAATGATTGCTATTTTCGAAATTACTGTTTGTTTCGGGAAAGCATTCTTAAATAAATTAGGGAACTATTAGCGGCACATATTTTAAGAAGACAAGCTTATAGACAAGTAAAGTACCGAAAATAATTTAGTAGTTAAGTGATTCCATTAAACTGGAAGTAAAACAAACAATAAATAGATTTTAAAAAGCGGCAAAAAACCCAAAAAAGGTTGCAATGCCCAACATTAAATAACCGCATCCACCTGTTTCGGCCAAAATAACCGAATAATGGGTTCCGGATGCATGTAGAACGATTAAGCCTAAATGGAGGTAATTAGAATTTTTATTTCGTTAGAGATTCTTCAACGAAACAATTCCAAAAGACGAAATTTGATTTCGAAGTGAATTAATTAATAATTTGAGAGCAAAAGAAAGATTAAATACAATTTAGAACTGATATAGTTAGAAAAGGAATTTCTTCTTCTAAGGACTATAGTGCGATACATAGTTGATAATATAAAAAAATAAGATGTAAAACTGTTAAGTGACTACTAATCAAACCTAATCACTCAATATTTTTGCCTCTAAATAGTTGTATATCCAAATCCATCAGTTATGCATGCCATGCGAACTTGCTTTCTTGGAGCTGGGAAGGATTTGCAAAATTTTGATTGAATTATGCGATTCATTAAATTGAGCAAACACCACGCTAATTTTTTTTAATCGAATTTGTTTAGGCGTAGATTTAGTTCAGTAAGTGAACAGGAAATTAATGATAAGGAAAATCAAAACTTTTACACTACTTTAATCTTACTAGTGATTAATGAGTATGGATTCAATCAGCAACCTGTGTATAAGTCTTCTGTATAATTTTCCATCTCATTATTTACTTTTGTAAATGGATGATCTGCAGTTTCCCTCTCAGCTCATTGCATTTAGTGATGAGTGGGTTTCCAGGATAATGTTAGAACAGTTAAATTATGTTGATTTATTCAATATTTCTTCCAATACTAACGATTTTATCCTCTTTATTGCAGACTGCAAATAGCCTCCAGGAATGGTGAAATTAAATAATAATCATATATTCTATATCTTATTTCTCGCAAAACGGATTTTCCTTTTTCTTTATATAATATATAGCTCTCGAAACATCTCTAGTTCTCAATTTGCATAACCTGAACCTACCAACATTTCTTCGCTTAAATATACTGGATCTATAGATTCCTCGATATCTGACATGTTGGTTTCCTCTTTTTCTTTCACAAGTTTTCCTTTTGAGATTCCATCCTTTAAGACTGATATTCATATTCTGATGCTTGCCTTTAATATTTCTGGACAATCTTTTTAACCATCGGCATCAATGCCATTACTTTTAATCGTTGTGCGTTCGCACTTCAAGTTCAAACGAATCTATTAACTTTTCTTCGGCTTCAGTCAACCTTTCCAATTCTATTTTTTGGGGGGAAAAGAACCCCTACATTCCTTAAATTGCAACCTAAACAAATTGGTTACTGTGATAACAGACCTTTTTACAAACCTCTCAATGGGTAGAATGCTATAGGTTCAACAACCTTTCAGGTTTGCCATTACGGGTAAAATTAATTTCCAAAATTATCTGCATAAAATTGATATTTGCCTGTGGCACTGATCCACGGGAAACTGTGTCAGCAGCTAATATTAGATTTAATCGCTAACTATTTAATTACTTTCTGTTTAGTTTATGAAAATTAGTAGAAAGGAAGAATCCTGGATAAAAGGAAGTTAGTCAGATAGAGGAAAGCAAGCGCGAATAGGCTAAACTTTTCTAAAACAAATTTGTTTTTTTCCTTTTGATAAAAAAAGACAATGCATTGAAGGTTCTGTTGCTAAGCATGAAACAAAACGTTGTTGATCAGAATTAGATCATGTTGTTGTCATGTAAAAAAAAAAAAAAGTAAAGCCCTCATGACATAAATGCTGCAGCTAAACCACTATAGTATTAGATTGTACCAACAAATTCCGCAGAAAATGAAACTTTGAAAACTGAAGAGAGAAATATATAAGGTCTAAGAATCTATATATTGCCTTCAGTTCCTTTTACTGGATCCGTCTAAGACCTGAAAGAACAGGTGACCTACGGCCTTGTATAGTGTTGGCCTACTTTCACCCGCCACCTCCCTTTTAACCAGTGACCAGACCGGTTTCAAAATTTCAGAGACTTGTCGAGATAGATACGAAATTACTTGAAGGACACAATGTCCGCAATGTTTTTAAAGTAAACAGTATCCGTACAACTGAAAACATACAACATATATATATATATATATATATATATATATAAGAGAGAGAGAGAGAGAGAGAGAGAGAGAGAGAGATAATTGAAGTAAGGCTTGCGTATAAACGAGTGTGACAAAAATATAGGCGTTCAGTTTCTACCGGGCATCGTTAGTAAACACGAACCAAAAAGTTTTAAGACTGGCTATAAACCACACGCTTCAAGGAAATGGGGATATTCTACTTAAATTCCTGCTCTAATTAAATTACAATATATTGCAAAGCATAATTATTGGAAAATTTATCTTCCTATTTTTTAGAGGTATTAATCTCTTCGGTTATGATTCTCTCCGTTTTCCAAAAAGTGATTGCCCTTTGCAAGAAGAGTATAGTCAAATCGACTCCTAAACAGACTTGTACAGACATAATATACGTTGGCGTAATATGGTCTAAGTCGCTGATGCATCTAAAACTCTAATGCATCTCTTTCTGCTTGCAGAGGAAGATCCTCTGTAAGTAGAAAGCACATCTTTATAAACTAGACTGCCATCATTACAGTTACATGATGAATAGGCGCAATATGGCCGCTGTCGCCTTTGCTCCATTAAACCCTATAAACAACAACGTCTAAAAGTCAACCCAACATAGTGTTAAAACGTCAATTGAAGATAGGTAAATTCTTAAAAGGTTTCTCCAATCTTTAGCCCATTTTGGGATGAGGACGATGAAAGAGTGAATTCTTGATTTTTCTGTCTTTTAACATTCGAATGCGGGGTGAAAAAAAACCTAGACTACTTGGTTAGTTTGTCAAAAAGCGAGTTTAACTTGTCTCTATATTTTTTTTTGCTCTTCCATAACTATTTTAAATGAGGATAAAAATATCAGTTCAATAATTCCAAAAGAAGCATTCTTTGGGAATTAGTAATAATGACTTTCATGAAATCTCTAAGTTCACATCTCTTATTTGAAATTTTGTTTGTTTAAGATCATCTCAAGTAACACGGTAACTACCCTAAAAAATTTCAAAATTTAAATTTTGATGCGAAATTAATTGTTATTATGCAGAGACCAGAGGGATGGTAGGGGCAGATTCGTGCATTCGCACGATGTTTTCACTCCTATATGGCAGCTCAATCAGCACGATACCTTGTCGTCTCCTGTTCGTTTAGAGAGGTTTACATTCAATTCCTTCGACGAGAGGAAGAATTTCTAAAGACTTTTTCAATCAGGAGCCTAGTTAGCTGATCTCAGTCAGAAGCGGTAGAGTTTCCCCGTGGGTTATTTTATTTTTTTAACGCATAATATGCAAACAGCCGACGGATATACACTGATATACTTGTACAGGCAAACTCTCAATAGAAATATGAGTGAGCAGCTCTGGTTCCGTTAAAATAATTTTGATCATTCCGCCTATATAATTCGTGTTCGGTTTCACAAAGCGAAAACTTTTTCAACGTGAACAAACTGTAATTATTCTTGTCCCTTTATTTAATCAGGATTGTGCAGGTCTTTCTATCTGTTCCTCAAATGAAAACGATCATTCGGACATTTTCTTGGGATTTGACTGGTAATCTGAACGGGCATTAACTCTTGGTGACGGATTAGTATTCTTCCTCGTCAGATGGCTTATTACCGTTTGCACTGCCTTCATGTTCGTTTTCCCGAATGTCAAGCGTGTCAGTGGTTTTCAAAAAGCAATCATCACCGTGTCGAAAATGTCAGGGACTCCGGCTTTTATCTTGGGACCTTCGTACACATTCATTACAAGTCGCGGAACGTTTCCAATTCAATTTCCGTTTCCAATTCTTGTAGAGAGCATCAGGAGTACTTAGTGATCACAGAGACATAAACACAAGTTCACTGAAAGGAGCTACCAGCGAAGAACCTCTTACGGTTATTTAATAGACTTTTAAAAATTCGAAGGGTGGGTCTATCTTGGGTAGCCGATTACGACTTTGGCTTCATAGAGCGTCCAACAGAAATTTGAATTTGGGCGTTGGAAGCTAAATTTTTTGCATCGAAGTATTACTTGGTATCTATAAATAAGCAATTTCAGATAAGATTTCTCATGACATCCGTTAGCGATTTCCCAGTCAGAGCTGCTAACCTGAATACTTAATTTTTAAAATAGTAAAATTTTCACCAAATGAACAAAATTTGTTTAATTTTGAAAATCGATCAAGCAGAATATAACTAAGAAATATATTCACTATATATCGATTAAATATATATATATATTTCGTACATCCAATATTCAGTAATATTAGAAGATGTATACTTCTAATTCTAATATTTAGATGATCAGTTTTCTTAATGTATCGAGCTTATATACTGGGAAATAACGCAACAGACCAAGCATTAAGAATCAGCAACCAAAGATGCACCCCTCGCTGTCCACACTTGAATGATTACGTAATACGAACTTTCCCACCAGACCGAACCTGGGACACCACACCTGAAGGGTTTCCGATCCCTGGTTAAACACAAATTAATACAGTCTTCTTAGCTGACTGGTCAGGCTAGAAGGTTACAAAGTGCACGCACTGAGTGACCATGATTCAAGCCGTATGACTACTAAATACTGTAGAATGGTCTTGTATTCTCTCTATCTTGTGAACTCCTCTTATCTTATGTAGGCGTCCAGGAGTATAAACAGACAATTTGTTTCAAGAATTAAAATGAAAATTCTCAACCTTGAGAATGAAGTTGTTTGTGGACATTTAGATGAAAAAAAAAACCTTTCATTTTAATTCTTGAAACGCAAATGCATTAATTTACGTGCATAACAAGTTTCTGTTGTGTTAATTTTAAATTTGGTTACCAGTACCTATATATTTGAGATGTTATATCAAGTTGCAGGAGTTAGATGGTGCTCTAATTTCATGTTACTCGTTTGTATTATATTCAATATATCATTCTCATATTGCTCTTATATTTGAAGCAACAGAATACTGCACCAATATTTGGTCGGCTGTTTGACAGAATGATTTTGCATACTTTTCACCTAAGTATCCGAAGAGCATCATCATTTTAGAGGTGGTATAACCTTTTAGAAGCTCCAATATGCATTATTTATAACTCTTACCGGCTCTCTATGTTATGCAAAACACGCCACTTTTCACCAAGTCGAAGTAACCACAGAATACACACAGTTTGCAGACACGATACTAATAACACCTTATGGCATTGGTTTCCAAAGTTCAGATTCTAAAGCAAGCAACCAAGTAATCATTGAAAAAGGACAGTATTGAGTAACCACTAAGGCGATTGTACATATTCTTAAACACAATCAATTTTTAAGTGTTCTGGGTTAATGACAATAATCTAAGTTAAAAAAAAAATTCTCAAGTGGCATGTTGACTGATCAATAATTTAATTAATAAATGAAACATTTTTCTTCATGTTGCGGTAGCGGTGATTATCACAACAAGGAATGCCTCGTGTCATATACTCTGTAATTAAAATTAAAACTTTAGTCAATTATTTCCAAAAGAAGATTAAATAAAGACCTTAAATTGTATTATATTACGGACATAGACGTTATGTTTTAATATGATTGAGATAAAAATTGCAGAAAATGCTTTTTTTACTTTATTTTTTTTTTTTTTCGATATGTTCTTGTATTCTCTATTTTGTGAACTCCTCTGACCATATGTGGTCGTCCAAGAGTTAAAACAGAAAATTTAATTGTTTCAAGATTTAAAATATAAATTCTCACTATTGAATGAATTGTAAATTGAGTTGAAAATGATCCTAATTGTAATGTATTTAGGGAATATCCTAATTACTTGGGAACTTGGACTCCAAGCATCACTGGCAACACGTTGGGTGTTATGAAACGATACTTGTACAGGTGCTTTATTTATTGAAACCAATAAAATTCACTAGGCCCTGTGTTGACTATTTTGTGTGATTCAATTCAGTTCATCAGTTCACTGTACTTTGTAACAGCAGTTTGAACTTTTCACCTCGGTGAGCGCAAAAATATGTGAGATAGGCGAAGGTCTTACAGAAGCGGATTTCGTCCATTTCTATCAACCCTTACAATTTAACCTTTCGGTTGAGGGATCCCCTTACAATTTCCTCGAAGAATAGTCCACCACCATTTCATATATTATATACGATATTTATGTTCCTCAAATACTTCGGGATAATTCCGATGACAATACAAATTTACCATACAGATATGAAAAAATAAATAATAAATGAACCTTTTTTGTAAAGCCATTTTCGCATACTAGAGTAATGTCGGAAAATATCGCATACTACAGTAAAATACCTATTATTTATTATTAGATTTACTTATTTATTATTATTATTTTTTTTTTAAGAGAACCTCAGTTTCCGTTGTTTTGAATTCTTTGGTATCATAAATACATCATGGCCGCATAGCAATTTCCCAGTCTTTTGGAGATATCTAATTTCGCAACTAGTCAATGTAGCTGAGGACTCTTAAGACTGAAATTAACCAGTCTCAGGTGGCATAGGATTTTTCTTCCTGCAAGTCGGGATTTTAATCCTACGTAAACCGGTGTTTACGCAACATCTAAATGGTATCAAAGTCATTTACAGACTAATGTACGAGTTTGGGCAGTACAGTGGACGGTAGTCTGTGCAGAGGCGTTTCTACAAATCCCCCCCCCCCCCGGAATCAACTAACGGATGTCGCAGTGGTAAACTCATATTTCATCTCCTGTTTAGTTCTTCAGAGTAAGGAAATAACTCGTGATTTTAGACATTTGTATTTTATTTAAACTCAGAATCTTATCTAATTAGCTTTTGAGCTGATTAAATCCAACATTAGTTTATCGTATTCGTGCAAAAATGATCGACAATCGAAATCTTGTGGTAGACACTAACTTGTTTGACCAACTCTCCACTTTTGTAAGTTCTCCCAACGTTTTGAGATTAATTCAACCCCCTATTTCGAATTTTTTCTCCGTTTGAATTTGCTTAACTGAAAAATTTATTTGAAAAATAAGAAGAAAATTTACTATTTTTTAAAGCATTTCCTTCTTTAAACAAAAACTGATCACGGCGCTAATTCCAGTTAATACAACCCATCTTACACACGCTGTGAAAAATTTTTAGAAGTAGAACACTGGTCAGTATATCTTACTGTGTTAATCAGAATTTTGCAACTCTACTTCTTCCTGTTCGAAGTAGATAAGTAACAGACAAGTCCATGTAATTGTCTTTTAGTTTTGTATGCGGGATTCTTCCCAAGTGAGTTGAAATTTTATTCCACCTACACTCCCATTTATGTACCTCTTATAATAGAGTGGCCTAGCCACTCATAACCCAGTGGTGGTCAAGAGTGCGAGTGTAGCAGCACTCGCTTTTTGAGTGGACCGTGGTTCAAGCCCCTGACTGGTAAATACGCATAACGATTGTATTCATGATTTGATGTAAACTCCTTTGACCTGGTGGTCGTGCCGCAGTATAAACAAGAACTTTTCTTTACTGTAACCCGTCCTTGGGGTACTATTTAATAAATCTTGAAACTTCATGAAGTCATGGTCAGCGAAACCACATTTGTGATGCATGAAACCAGTGGGTGCTGGAAAATAAAGTTAAATGTCCATACAACACAGAATTCACGAACTGTATTTAAAAATATCTTAAATGTGAATTTTCTTTCACGTATTCTTCCAAGAAGAAAGGCTGATTCGAATTAGACATTTTTAAGATTACCGGTATTTGTTATTCCAATTATTGTTCTCTGTCCTCAAAACTTTAAATTACATGAAAGGTGTAATCGAGCCCAAAAGTTTACCAATTTAAGACAAACCCGAATAGACAAAAAACTTATTTTAATTGTGATGGTAAAAGAACAGTGTTAGTTATAAAATAGAGATAACTGTGTTTTCTTTTAAATGTGCGCTAATATTGAAGCATATCTTGATGTTTTAAATACATATTAAAGAGACGAAATGCATATTGAAGTTAAACCACAACATTATTATCAACAACAAAGAAAAATGTTCAAAAGTAAAGTGATAGAAACTCGCATTTTCAGTCTGCACATTCATAATAACATATTGAGGTGTAATAGCGTTATCCATTATTCTGCCAGATGGTTGCAACTCCCTAAAGATATAATTGTCTATTATTTGAGCACCGTTATACACTGCCTGATGAGCTGCAGGCAGCACAGCGGGAATTACTTCCGGAACTTACCTGTGGTCGCCAGAGGGATGTAGTTTACTATTGCCACGAACAACACATAGCTGAAGAATTTCGGCATCTTGCAGGTTTCGATTAAACGTTTATTTACATATAGCACTTCCACGGTAGTAGCAGACTCGTAAAATCCTGCGACAAAATCCCTCACCCGAAGTAGACGTTGTTTTCCTTGCCAGCGTTCCCTCCGACGATAGTAGCAGGCCACTTACACTAGTCACTCCGATAAGTTTTAAAGGCACAGGTGACAACGCTTGTAAGGCGCGAAACGAGGCCGTATACCACGTGATGCAACGTCATCAGCGACTTAAACTGTCTGTCCCTTCTCTCTACCCGCCATAACCTCTGTTGCGGGAGCTGCGGGCCGGTATTTTTTATTTATGATTTTTTTCCCCTTCTGTTTCAGGTGGGCTAAAAGACCGGTTGGTCTACTTCCTTTCTCTGATCCGCAAGAACGGCTGGCACGTGAGCATGAAGCGTGACGTCACCGAGAGCAAATAGATACAGTAAGATCGACTCAAAGGAAACTAAGGTGAAAGACCAGCCTTAACAAGGAAGCAGGATTTGGTCTTTAACAGTTGAGCCAATGTATTTGTCAAATCAGGAGTAATCTATGGAAACTTGCGGTGAATAAGTCTCCTGGAACATGGTTTGACACCTTCTTAAGCATTTCCTTAAAGGAAAGTTTTTACCTCTTTAAGATACTTGAATAACTAACAGCACTGTTCTTTATTTTTTTATAACGGTGATTGCAGGTTGTGTTTTCTCTGACCACTGCCATGTTAAACTCTTCTTGTGATAATAATTCTACAGGTTAGGAATAAACTTTTCAAAATTTGAAAATTCTTAAATTTTCAAATTTCAGGTTTGCCTGTTTCGTGGAATGAAACGCCAAAGGTCATGAAAGGAGTAGGATTTTTCATTTTATGTCAAAAGATAGTTGTGTACCTCAATATAGCATTTCGTACTACCATTTACAGACAACATACACTATAAAAACAACTCGTCAGATTTAGAAAAACAAAACCGTTTTTGTTTTTTTATTTCTGGCTTGCAAACAAATTTTTTTTCTACCATAAACTGTTTAATACCATATCTGTTTGGACAAAACTGGATTCTAGTCCCTTCGTAGAATAGAGGAATTTTCAAAAGCCTCTTCATACAGGTCTGAGTTAGGTGATATCCAGTGAAGGATTAGCTCTCCCCCCCCCCAAAGTTATTTTGAGTTTATTTCCGTCCGCACAACATTTAAATCGACTATAGGAACAGGCAGCTGTACAATACAGGTGGAAAAACCATCGCATTGAATATATGTTACAAATTCCTAGGAAAATCTGGATGGTAGCACCCGGATCGGTAAACCTCTGACAAGATGACGTGTGAAAGGAGGTGGAAAATAAATGCTCGTTGAGAGTAGCAATCCCACAAGGACAATAGCATCTTATGAGAAATTGAAAAGTTGGCAATTAAATCCATTTTTTTTTTATATTGGAAACCTAATGTTTGTTTACTTATTTTTTCAGCAATCTGTGTACATGAAAAGGTGAAAACTTCAATTCAAATATACTCCTTGTTGTCAAAAGTAACCGGACTTCCGTTGGCCGCCAAGCAGCGCTCCTTCGCAAGGACTTTGATGGGCTACAAGACTGGTCATTAAAGAGGCAGACCTGTTTTAATGCTGAAGAGGGCAAGGTTTTACACTTGGGTCTTAACGATCCCCAAACAACTTATGAATTAGGAGAGTGGAAAGAGAAAGATTTGCAGTTAAGATCTAGGCAGACGTGAAGTTCATGCGGAATAGGCAGCAAACAAGAGGAAGGACTTATGGTGCCCTGTCGATGATTTAACGAATATTTGCATAGACTGAACTGTAGGAAGACTTTTAGCTGACGATTTTGAAAATCACTGAATCAGTTACCTCTATGGGTGGTTGAGGCTAAAAGCTTGGGAAGATTGACATCTTGGGTGGATATGATCATCATTTCTGTGAGGAGTGGAACCAGTGATATGTTTATTATTTTGTTTTGTTGCTGGTGCAATAAAAGTCCAAGACTGCCTTCCATCATTTGACTAATACTAAAAGTAGCATTCGACGTAAATGGTGGATCATCCAGATCCTTAGAATTTGTGACTCAACCAATTGTTTTGCTATCCATAATATATAGTGGATAACATTATAGGGCTTTTCAAATGTTACTTGTAGTTTTGAGAGTTACAATGTTGGTACGTCGAAGATCCATTTCTAAATGCTGTAATGTATTTAGCGTGGAATTGGCCAAAATAGTAATATGGGATATGGTTTTAGCACAACAATCGTTTGCTCCGTGGAAATTTGTAGATGTATCGCTCATACCAAAGTATCTCTTCAAAATGTATTGGTAGGACGATACTGACAAGTAAATAGCATTCTAGCAGGTATCCTCATACCAACACTTATCTGAACTAAATATTGTGCAGAGCGAGTTTCGTCGCTATACAGGAGACTCTTTCCTGTCTTTCTAGAACCCAAAAAGATGGTAACACACCACGATAAGAAATGTTCCTTGGATATCGGTGATAAAAAAAAAAACCCGGGCTTACATGGATGATGTCATTATCACAGTGAAAGCCGACTCCAGGGTTCAACTTGAAGCCACGGCAAATCGAGCGCTCCGGCTACTTCTTGATTGGGCGGGGGTTCACAACTTGACAATCTCGGAAGCCAAAACCAATAGTATCCTACTAAAAGGCCACCTTCATCCGGCCAGACCCCTGCAAATAAAAATAAATGGCACCACTATTAAATTCCTGCCTATACTTGAAGCATCTGGGGGTCGTCCTTGACGCCAGGTTGTCTTAACTGCCACATCTAAATTTCCTCCAAACAAAAATCAGGAATTGTACAGCTCTGGTAGCTAGAGTTACCCGCCGAGATTGGGGATTAAACCGCGCACCCTGGCGTTATTCTATAAAACCACATTCCTTTCACTATCTCCTACCCCGCTGGGGTTTGGCCACAGGGCCACCATCGTCAATATCCAGAAGAAACTTCACAATACAAAGGAATATCTTCTTAACCATCACTAGGGCCTGCTTCACGGTGAGCACCCCTGCTCTCCAGGTCCTCGCAGGGGCTCTTCTGCTTGACCTGGACATAATAAGAATAGGTATCTTATATAACCTCTCTAAAGGTATTGCCACTACTATCATTGGCTTCACATCTAACCCAGCCAACAACTGATAAGCAGAAAAAAGACGACTCCTTTCTCATCTGCAGCAGGTCTGGCAGAACAGATGGGACGCCTCAACAAAAGGAATAATAACAAAGAACTTCATCCCTAGGACCACCCTTACATTTTTTACTTACTGGACACGGATCCATATAAGAAATGCTGACATCATTGAACATCTCCCACGATCCGCTCTGCCACTGCGGCATTATTGAAACATGGCAACACATAATGTTGGAATGTCCCAAATATGAAGACTTGTGTTCCATACTTTTCACGAGAATCGCAAATCTATCTTAGCAACAGGATCATATTTTCCTTCAGGAAGAGGAAAACTATAAACACTTCACTACCTTTGCCCAGGAACTCTTTAACAGGCGCATAACTGTTAGAAGTCTTCACAACCATGGAAATTTACCACTGATCAGCTTACTTGCTATGGACACCCCGTCCCATCCCTACTAGGTCAAAATTTAACAACTCGAGCAATTTCCACAGATTTTACTGACTTGAAAAGAGGCAGTCCACGGATCAAGACCCTTCAAATGAAGAATAAATGTTCTCCATCCTAGTTCTCCTCCGGTCATGGACCATCCCACAGCCATGAAGACATTGCATGCAGCGATCAAATTAAGCTCCCTTGCTTAGTTACTATATCCTCGTATCCCTCCCCACTTCTTCGCCTGATGGTGCTAGCACCTTTATTCTTCTGAGGACGCCTTCCACTATCCAGCATTCAAACTTACCCTCCCTTTCTTCACGCTTTACCCCACGCTCTAACTTTATGCGGTTTTTTTTTGGCTTCTGTGTGGGAGCTCAGGAGACCTTTGCAGAGGCCAGCCAGAGTATGACGGGCAGCCTGGCTCACCTCCCAGTGGTGGTGGCAGGCAACGTAAGCTGCGACCAAGCAGCCAGAGACACAACATCAGAACAAAACACAATATTTCATAAACCAGACACTATGCTTTTTCTGGCTTTTGCCGTAGTTCTGCATTCCATCACAGATGTGGGAAACCACCGGTGGTGCCTGACCCTAAATACTATGCCACTATGTCCCTTGATAGTTGTGGAGGGTTGTCACCCTCGACTCTGCTGCTCTCCCAAGGATGCAAACCTTAGGAGAGAGGGCAAACTTACTGCGAACTGCTTGATGCTTGGACTTTCGAACTGTGTGTGCAAAGAGATAGTCGTCTCCTTGAATACAGCAGGGCGTAACTGTTTCCTTCAGATATTGCTGATTTCTTTCTTATGTCAGAGCTTTTAGAAAACTGGACCTGTTCCTTGGATGGAATAGAAGAGATCACGTTCATCTTTTCACATTAGTGCTGTAATTTACGTTGATTGAGTCAAATGAATTGTATAATATATCTCGTTGACGAATACTGACTGATATCGTATCCGACAACCCTGTCTCTTTGACATTCCTTGAGCTCAATGCTGTGACTCACACTGCCTATTGTTGATGTCTTTGAAAGACATATATTCACATTATTATGGCTGCTTCTATTTTGAATAGGGCTGGTTAGACCTAATTCACCAGTCAGATTCTCAAATACTTTGGGAATAAAGTATGCGCACAGTTATGCGCACTAAAAGAAATTCGTGACTTAACTATGTTCACACAGACTTCATTTATATGCTGTTTATCACGACTTGGATTTCGAGCAATTTTCTTTATCATTCCACTAATGCTTTGCCTTCTGTTCTGTTAGTGATATATAATAATTACCATTCAATCATTTCCTGGTTTATATCTTGCAACATAATTTCTCTCCTTTATTTTCTTCAGTAAAATGTTTTTTCTCTCTCTCTCACAAAGCAGACTGAAGAGTCTTTGGTATCGTGAGTAAGGAAGATTAACTTCTTTCGCGAGAAAGAAAGAAACGATTGCTATCCTCATAATTCAGGATTTAAAAAGCTAATAGTGATATTTGTTCAACTGAGTGGGTTCAGTTTTGGAAATGACTAACAGTCCTGGTAACATAAGAGATATAGATTTTTGTCATGAGAATTGTACATGGAGCTATATCTCTCTGTGTAAACACTGAAACAGGAAGACTTCTTTTTATGTTCTTCAGTTCCAATCAGATTAATTGAATTTAATGCGAAAATGATAATGATAAGTACAACACTGATAAGAAACCTAATTTATTATTCCATGTTACTTAATTATACATTTTTTCATTTATTTTGCAGTAGTCAGAGAGTAGTTTTTTTTTTTTATTTCATTTTTATTTTAACAACCAGTTTGAGTTTAGCTGTAGACTAAGGAACTCGTTGAGAGCAAGAGGAAGAATCATTACAACAGCTAATGCAAAATATTCTTCCGGACACCTTTCCACATTTTACTCGACAGTTAAAGGTTGTCTTATTTTTGGGAAGAGGGTGAAACCTTAATCCTCAAGTCCTCTTGTGTAGATGATTGTGAATGCATTTTCGAATTTCAGATTTTATTTTCTGCTTCCTTGTCATTTCAAATACGGATTTTGATTATGGCTAAAGGAGAAAAGATTTAAAAGTATAAGATTTTTATACTGTAGTTTACTTAATGTTTAAAAAATGCAATTAAATTATCATTAATTTATGTTCCATGCATACTGCACTAGCCTACTAAAAGTATTTGGATACAGTCATATTTGTCAAAAAATGAATAAGTTAATAAGGTGTAGGCCTACGTGTACCCGAATAGCAACATCGGGCTGTCTTAGAACACTTTGGTTCTTGTAGCAGGAATTTGACTCCATTCATCTTTCAATGCAGCCTCCCTTCCCCCACTTGATCTGTAGAAGAGTAGCGCATAGGCGGCGCCGTTATCCAACATTCCAATTCATCGCAAAGGTGCTCGATCGGATTCAGGTCCAGATCTTCGATATGCCGTACGCTGGTCTTCGTTGTAAACAAACCAGGTTTTTACTCTGCTCCGTAGGACTGCCGTTGTGGCATCACAAAATTGTCTTAAATGTCTATGCACGACATCGGCATTGATGGTAGTTATAACCAATGGTCCGAGTCCGACTCACGAGCAGTAGACTGTACATCATAACCATCGCTTCCTTGAACTCCATTGTAGGCGCAGTGGTAGATGATGTTCCCACCGATATTCGAACAACTGATGTGGAGACTGACGTGACTCGTTTTCCATAGAACTGTTTGCTCTGTTTCATGATCCACTAACGGTGTCCTAAACACAATTGCAACGACCCCCGAACTCAAAAACACTATTACTATTCAAGACGCCTTGAAAGGAAGAACATGGCCATAGCAGTCCTTGTCCCATTAAATATTGAATAACAGCGACCACGACGTCTGGTATTCTTGGTGTTAAATGGTTTTTTTGAGCAGTAGATGTGCCATAAAAATTAAAAGTCATATAGCGCAGTTCTTTACGGACACTACTGGCACTTCAACGTAACTTTTACCAAAGATGTTTCTCTGTTTGCTTTCGTTTTTGGGTTTAGTGTTCCCTTTTTATACCAACCAATGGCAGCTTTCTTCCGTATTATCATTACGGTTAACTTTAAGCGGTTCAAACATGTAGCTGTTGTTCGCAATAACAAATTTCTGGTATGGAATGCGACGATTCTCTTTGGAACTCAGTCCGTTTCTCTTGTTTGTAATGTCTCTTCTATTGTATGTACACTTTTATCTTGTTCATTCTTTCACATATCTTCTTTATGTATTGGAGACACATTAGCACTCCTCCATTTCAAATGAATCTCTCCCGAATCCAATGATGCCCTCGTAATTAACTTTAATGGTTCAATGCACTCCTTCGCTGCGTCTCAAAATTAGTGTGTGTGTACACACACACAATCTTTTGTAATTTCAGTATCGCTAATACTGAAATACTTATTGCTAAGTAGAGATCGATGCGAACTACCTGTTCAGTTCATCAGTTGTGTTATTTAAGAATTTTTCCATCATACTCATGCAAGGATGAGCTCTGATTCCTTTTCTCCTTTGTATTCACATAATTGAATTCCTTGTCCCCGCTCTTGCTGTTCTGTCCTTTTTTTTTTTTTTTGTCTTAGACAGTGATTTCTTATACAGGGTCATCGAAAAAGGTGTCCGTGATTTCGCTTTTAATTATCTTCGGAAATATTTGATCGATTGCTGTGATCTTAGCAGCAAACAGTGTGGTAACTCACTAAGTTTTATTTGACACCTCAACAATGACCTTGGCTTCGCCTTGAGTGCGCGCAGAATGACTCCTACGCGCACCGCCTCAGTCAGTAAGATGGCCACTGCCAGTTTCCTTAAACTGATTAAACCAACGTATTATAGTTTTGCCTGTTGGCGCACCTTGTCTGTAAGTACGTCGGTATTGACGTTGCACTGTTATGACAGATTTAAATTCAGCATACCACAACTCACACTGCGCTTTCTGTTGCACGGTCGCCATCTTACTAACACTGACTTAATTTCTTTAAAGATATTCCATAAATTTAATGCATTCACGTTCCTCATGCAATTTTTTGCTTGATGTAAGCAATGCAGTTTAATTCTGAATTTAATTTGAGTTTAATCCTTTAACAACTTCACTCTCTTTTCCACTTCCGACGTAGAACTGTGTGGTCATTCCCTTCTAATCGTTCCTGTTCTGTCAATCACATGATATCGTATGGCTCTTATATGGCGATTAGGTATGGAATATCCCTGTTAAATGCATTGCACAAGCTATAGTGAAGCTCATCATCCCTTATTTCTGAGTGACACTGTTTCCGCTACCCATATTATGTCAGCTAATTGTCTTGTCTAGTTACCCCTAGTATTTTCTTTTGACATGCCGATACAAATAATAATTATCTAGTCCATTTAAAAATTTTGTCCTCCATGTGAGTTTCTCTCCTGCTTCTTCCAATCAATGAGGAAAATTGAAATCATCCATAATAATACATTCACTTGCTCGCCAATTTCATCTCCATTTAGACAGGGTCGTTATAATCTTCTGGTCTATAGCATACTCGCACTTTTATTTTACTTTGCTTCCATCTACCTTCACACCATAGGTTCTATGCTGGCATGAATAATTTATGAATCTGGGAAAGCTTTTATTATGCGCAGAGTGCTGATGATAAGAAGCATTACCCCATTGCCCTTTTTATTTCTGTTAACCCTCTTAAATGCATTTCACAACTTATAGTGAAGCTCGTCATCCCTTATTTCTTGGTGATACTGTTGTTTCTTTTACCCATATTATGTCAGCTAGTTGTCTTGTCTAAGAGTTTGAATTCACTCAATGTTATTGATGGTACTTCTGACATTGCTGCTGGACAGTTCGTACTATTCAGTGTTCTTGAATATTTAACTACAAGACAAGATTCTTTGAATTTATTTAAGCTTGTTTCCCTAGCATTAACTTTCCAATATCGGCTTTTTCAAAAAAAAAAAAAAACAAAACAAATGTATGCAAACGCTACTTTTATTCATGTTAATATTAGCAGTGGCAAATGATGCAAGAAAGCAAACTTATACAGCATCAGCAAAAAAAAAAAAAAAAAAACCCGACACCTCCCATTCCTATTCATTCCTTCCAATAGTTTGTCCAGTTCTTCCTTGAATTTATTTAAACTATTAATTTCCACAACAACAGCTGTTTGTTCCTACAATCAACCACCTGCTGGCTAAAGGCAAACTTCCGCACATCTATTGTGCACCTGTCCTTCCTCAATTTGAATGTGTGCCACCTGATTGCGTGTCGTCTGAGCAAGAGCATCCCATCAACATTAAGCTTTATTTATTTATTAATTAAAGCGGTCCCAACCAATGGCAACCCCACTGTCAGTTGCACATAATTTAGCAGTACTCTGATATACTCCCTCTTCTGTTTACCCAAGTAGAGGGAGGGAAAAACTGCCACCACCAAAAAAGATTGATATGAACAAACTGATAATAATCAAATTACATAAAAAACAAATATACATATAACTAAATTTCAGACAAAGTCCAAACTTCATTGGAAAGAGCTACATCTGTTCACAGTCTGTTGGAAAGCCAGCAGCGCAAGGAGCTGCCGAGAATAGAAATGCTAGCACACGGAGTTGCAGTGGATACAGCAGACTCACGACTCCACCAAAGCAAAGCCTTTCAGAACGATTTCACAGAACTTTAGGTAATTCGGCACTACACCATACTGCATTACAAATCCAAGGCTTCCAGATGCAGAAGAGTCTTCCGCCTAAGAAATATTGCAGTTTCAAAGGCTTGGAAAGTAAGAAGTTCTCCTGTTTATCAACTACAATTGTCTCGCAGCCTTCTACCATAAGATTGAGATCACTCACCCGAGATACCAATTCAATTCGTAGATCGGTGTACTCCTCAGTTGTGCATAATGTTCCCATGATTCTCTTTCGCCACAATGGCAACTAGATCTTACAGTGATTCCTAAATCATGCAACTTTGCATTAATGGAACCACGACCAGTCAATAAGAACATAGCTTGTAAGTTTGCAAACCATTTGAATTTTATCGAGGCTGCATTTCTTAAATCTGGGAAAAAAAATTGTGTAATCTGCCCTTTATCACAAACACTCCAACGAGCTTGCCAGACTTCTACCAAAGCGTCCCAGATTCTTGCTCTTTTCTTCCTGGGATCTACCAAGATGTCCACCTCTATATTCAGAAAAGAACAGGGAATGCCACGGCGGACGAAGTAAGCCAACGCACAATACACCAAATGCAGATCAATGGGCAATTTTCCAGTCACAACCAGCAAAGCTGAAGTCGACACCATTCTGCATACCATGCACATCCCAAGGAGCATTACTCTTTGAATGGAACTAAGCTTTCTGGTAAATACTTTTACACTTACACGCTCAAACCAAATTGGTGCACCATAGGTTACCATGAGGATAAATACACATTCATATAGCAAGTTCAGCGCCTTACCTTTAATTCCCCAGTCAACCTTAGTGATTCGAGTAATCATCCCAATAAATTTCCTCACCTTTTCTGATTAAGCTTGCTCAATCCACTCAAAACTTTGAGCACCTCAATCAGATCACCTCGCAGGTGCCTGGTTTCCAGAGCTGCAATTTTCAGAACTGAAGCCGTTCTTGATAAGAGCACCCATTTGTTCCACTCACCACTCTCGTTGCAATTCTCTGTACTCATTCCAACAGCTCCATATCTTTTCTAAAATGAGGCCTCCAGACCTGTGTGCAATACTCAGAATGTGGCCTGACCGTTGCTTTATACAATGCGATAATCACCTCATTATTCCTACTAGCAAAAGTCCTGTATAATATTGACAAAACCCCATGAGCTGGCCTGGCAGCCTGTCGGGATTGCTCAGAGAACTTCATATCTGACTTCACAATTATCCCCAGTTTTCCCAATTTTCCACTACCCTGGTTGTAGTACAACGCAGTTTTCTCTTTTTTTTATTTAATTCAGGTAAAGTAAAAGTTACATTTACCCCTAGACAGCAATCAAATACTAAGAGGGTAAACAAAACCATAACATAGCAATACAAAATCTATATTGGGTAATATGAAATATACAAACACAGGGATAAAGATACAAGCCGAAGACAGATTATGCTCGATATAAATCCTCAATATACAGTCAGCGACTGTCCAAGCAGAGTGCGAGGATGCTGTAGGCTAACTGGAACAGGAGAAGGAGCACAGATGATCCTCAATTAGAGATGCCACGTAAGACAATGATGAAATGGTCTAAATTTTCAAGATAGCGTAGGTATCTGCAAAAACTTTGTTCTGTAGCCATTGTCAACACAAATTGCTTCATGGTTGTTCTTTAAGTCGTTGAGAAGTCCAGTCGTGTTTGATGTGAACATATGATTGAGCGAGCTGATTTGGTCGAAGGCAGGTTCGGATCACAGATGTTTGCCGATTACTTATTCGTCTGTTATTCTTGGGCAGGATGATGACGCTATCGATGCTGGGATCGTCTAGTTTACCGGAAATGAGCTTAGACTTACTCTGAGGTTACTGCTACCCGTGTACAGTACTTTGCATTTATCAATGTTAAACTTCAATTGCCATTTCTCAGCCCATCTGCCTAAACTTTCTAGGTCCTAGATATATAGTTCCAGTAGTATACTGTCATTAACCACCTTGCCAACCTTTGTCTGCAAACTTGGACATTAAGCCTGATATGCCTTCATATCAGGGGTAAATATACCCCTGATATGAAGTATCATGGGTAAATATAGAAACAACAATGGATTCAACACTGAACCATTGGGAACTCCACTAATAATATTAGTCGACGAAGAGCAATGTCCATTGATTACCACTCTGTCTTCTCCCACTCAACCATTCTTTTATACATAGCAGCAACTTGCCCTTAATCCAACTGGCAAAATGATTTGCCAGTTGTTCTGTACAGAGAGTTTTGGAGTAGAAATTCTCACGTTAGGGAAAAATTTCAAGTAACTTGAATAATAAAACTTCCTTGTTTTATCATTTTCTAACAAGGAATGATAAAAACTGAAATTTCTGGGTTCGCTTAGTGTTTTGTCGATGACGCTATGAACATCAGAGTTATTTTAACAAATTTACCCGTAAAAAAAGTTTCCATCACAACGACTTCATAGGAGTTTAAAGTGACGAATAGTTGACGCCTGTCAAAGAAATAAATCATGATCTGAATTGGTAAAGATCATAAAGCAACAAGAACTGCAACCTCGGTAGTGATACCTAGTTGGGTCCGTTTCGAAATTCGACCTAAATTCATTGTGCCAAGTCTCACTAATGTTAGTTACTGTCTATGATGCCCAAGATAAACTGTCATTAACCACCTTGCCAACCTTTGTCTGCAAACTTGAACATTAAGCCTGATATGCCTTCGTCAGTATCATGGGTAAATATAGAAAACAACAATGGATTCAACACCGAACCCTTGGGCATATAATTGCAAGTCCCAGTATACTGGATACTGTCTGCATTTCTTACCTTAACTATACTTTTGTAATCGTCATTAACTAATAATATTTTAGGCGAGAAAGCCTCAAAACTATTTAAATTTCAAATTATGACATTAGTTAGTACATTTGCATCATTGCCACACAGTTGAATTTTTTAGATAAACCGAAGTTTATGTATTGGCATCATTATTGTAACATCTCGTATTGTGAAATTCTTCATAATTTGAAGTAATTTGCCTCCTTAACCTAAAAATCCATGGAGCAGTTTAAATTGAAGTGCACTTATTTCTTAAAATTCTCTCGATATTTTTATTCTGTTAAGAAGTGATAACAACAAATGAATACATCCGGCCTTTATCTTACAATTTCCCAATCTTTCAATTATTTCAAACAATTATAACTTGAAGCAGATAAAATAATTATATCTTATTTTCTGATAAAATTACAGAATAAATTTAGTTTTTTTAATGTTTATTGGCGCTGTAATCCGTTACGCGCAGTAAATGATACACTCGCGATAGAGCGCTTCCATGATAGAACGTGTCTCTCATACAATGCATTCCAGAAGTGCCAACGACTTGAGCATAATAACGGTCTTTATGAACTTGATTGTTTCCTTTAAGAGACTTTGAATAACAGTAATTTAAAACTTATACCAATGTGCAATACAAGATGCCAATTTTTAGGTGATGAACGTTTTTTAGAATGTCCGGGAGTGGAGATTTTGTCAGCCATATTTGTCCCGTATTGAAGAACTTGCGTCAAAATAATCAACTTTGCGATGGAATTATTCGTACTGAGGATGGGGGAAAGTTTGGCGTCCATCGTGCCATTGTATCGGCGATGAGTCCCTTCTTCAGAGCTCTTTACACCAGTGCACTTTCTTCGGGGGATGTCAAAGACGTGACTGTTCCTAATATTAACGCCGATATTATGGCTTTAATTTTAGACTTTGCTTATACTGGCCAGGTAGAAATCAATGAAAAAAACGTGGAGAAACTTTTACCTGCTGCTGATCAGTTGCTGGTCAACGATGCAGTCCAGCAGTGTGCTTCATTTTTAATAGATCAGCTTGTGGCCGAAAACTGTGTCGGGATTTATAGATTCAGTTTGTCGTATTACTGCCCAAATTTAGAGGAAGCGGCGTTGGATTTTATACTGGCCAATTTTACGCAGGTATATCATTTTAGATTTTAATTGGTTACTGAAATTAGTTGGTAGAGATGAATTATGGAATTAATAGAATCGAATGAATGGTTCTTAGTATCTACTATGAGTATACTAAGCTATTAAATGTTTAGTTAGCTGGTTGTTGATGGCTGCATTTTAAATTTGTATTTGTGCTACTGATTATGCTTTTGTAATGATAGCAATCAGCAAGGGCAGTCCCAAGATTTTCAATAGGGGACTAAAGTGGTGTTCCGGGAAATCATTAAGCTTTAATCGTCATGTAGCTGTAATAAATTCTATTGTTTTTGGTCATGGAAGGGAAAGATATAGCCCCTTTTCTGGGACTGCTGTAGGCAGCCATCATTGCAAAGCCATCTTCTAAAGCCTTGCGAAGATATTTATCTGTTTAAATAATCACTATTATACCACGTGGGTTTTTAACTTAGTATATTTAGCCTTGACTAAATATACTATACCATTGAGAAACGTTTTGGGAACCTGGCTGGAATTCATCAGACCATACTTGGCTGTACCTGTTAAAAACGTCCTGTGTTAGTACAGCGAAGTGTGGTCTGATGATGAGTTCCGATAAGATTACTTAATCATATAGCGTATATAGTTAATGGGCTGAATATTTAACTTAAAAGAACCACGTGGTATAATAATGGTTATTTTGGGAGATGAATGTCATGTAAAATCACACGTAGCGGCCTTTCCCTATTCGAAATTCACGTGAACACACACACACAATGCCATTTTGTATAGGGACAGGAGATCGACGTTTCTGTATTTCCTTCACTGATTTTTGTGCCATAAGTTATGTTTATTATAATTTATTTTATTATTCACTAAAGTATTCATATTGAACTCTTTAATGTGAATATATATAATGCATTTTACTCACAGAGCTTTGAACGTGTAATTGGTTATTTTTAGATTTATACCTGAAATAGATACATCACTGCCATTTTAAATACTCATCCTTAAAAAAAATGAGATACAATCAAGTAATTAAGGCTATCTATGTTTATTTATCAAAGAAGCACATCTGTAGGCATGTAAGGACAAACGTATATTCTAACACTACCCAAGTTTCTTTGTACTATACAAAAAAAAAAAAAAAAATGTTCAAACCTTCAAATTTATTCAGACTACACACTTTCACAACACCAGGTGTAAGTTTATTCCAACAATAACTTACTCTCCGACTGAATTAGTAAAATTAGTAAAATAATAAGAGGAGTATACCTGAGTAGCACAGCTCTGATTCATACTATCTCCGACTGAATGCAAATTTCTGAACATCTATCTTGCATCTGCCCTTTTAAATTTGAATTTATTCCCCTGTGTGTGTATATTCCAATTATGACGAAGGATACCACCTGCATTTCATTTACTAAACGCTGGATACATGCCTAGTTTTCAGACTTACCAATTTCAGAACTGAATTTTTTATTGATAACAATACCCCTTTATGTTCCCTGACTAACATTGTTACTTTCTTTGCACCTGTTCCACCTCCTACCTAAAACGACACTTCCTAATCTGTTTGCAGTATTCATTGAGTGCAACCTAACTATTGTCTTATACAACGGAATAATCACCTTGTCCCTGCTAGCAAAATCCCCTTTATATCACGCATTATAAGTATAGTTGTTTTTGCGCCATTAAAACCCACACAAATCAATCAACCCTTTATGCTACTGCAAGACGACCTACCGGAGGGTTGTCTTAAAAGCATTCTGGCTCTACTCAGAAAACAATGTTGGACTGTGCTATTACACCTAGGTCTTTTTCGTTTTCCATTACCTTGAGTTGCAGGGACACACAGTTGCTATCGTATTCTGAGATTACTGCTTCCAAAATGCATCACCTGGCATTTATCTACGTTAAATCTGAATTTGCCATTTTATAATAATAATAATAATAATAAAATTCTTTATTCACAAATTTTTTTGTACACGGATACGATTCCCATTACAGGCATCCAGAGGAATATAATTCTCGGTCCATTTGCCTAATTTGTCCAGACCTTGCTGAAGTCGTATATCCTGATTACAGTACTGTCATTAACCACCCTATCATCGGATCTGTCATCAGCAAATTTGATCTTAAACTGGATATGCCTGCATCAATTATTTGTTAATAAATACTAAAAAGAATAACAAGCCTAAAACTGAACTTTGTGGTGCCCAACTCATAACATTAGTCCATGAAGAGCTGTGGTTAATAACCACTGTTTACTGCAACTCAGTCTGCCCTTTATCCATATTAATTATCTTCCGGTGCTATACACTGCTCCAATTTGTAGAGTAGTCGTTTATGTTGAACCGTATCAAAAGCTGCACTAAATCTATGACGTCAAAACATTGTTTGCAGTTGCAACCACTTCCTTTTTGATGACCTCATAGTAGCTAATCATATTGGTCAGACAAGATCTCTTCCTATGAAATCCTTGTTGTAATTGCCATATTCCTGTCCAGATCTTTCGTTGCTTCTTTAACTACTCACCCGATTATTTTCTCTGACATACAAAGTAAAATTTGCATGTCTCTAATTGGGCCTTTTATTTCCACTTTAGTAATCTTAAATTATAGGTGAAAATCTCATACCTTTTGAGTAGGACTGTTAATCTATCAACACTCAAACACTCAACATGAACTTACCCCCGTGTATAGTCATAAATGAATCAAGTTAAAATAACTATTAATTAAAATGAGCATGCCTTCAACTCTCATATCACGTCAATTGAATCCACAAACAGATGGAAAGACGGCGGCCACCAACCTCCAAAAACCAACCAACACCACAAGCCATCATGAGAATTAAAAAGCAATTGTCGCGAAATTCTAAAAACGACGACACAAATAAATTAATTCACACATAAGTTAAACTTTAAAATTGTTATTTAACTTCTTTTAAGAGACCACCTTATTCGGTTTGTTACCGTGTTCACAAGAAGTACAAAAGTCACTTTTGTACTTCTTGTGAACACGGTAACAAACCGAACAAACCCTCTAAAGGTTTGTTCAGTTCCTCCTTGAATTTATTTAAGCTATCAACTTCCACAAACAGATGGAAGTTTGTTCGCCATCAAACTACCCGCTGGCAATAGGCAAATTTCCGCACATCTGTTCTACAACTGTCTTTCCTGAATTTGAATCCCTCGGATCGTAATCTGAGGAAGAATCCCATCAGAATTGAGCCTGCTCAACCCATTAAAGGCCTTATACACTTCAATCAGATCACCTCGCAGGTGATCTGATTGAAGTGTATAAGATCTTCTTTAACCAGTGACTCCATTATTTTCCTCGCAACAGAATTTAAACTAATAGTCCTGTAATTACTCGTGTCACCCTTCGATCCCCCTTTGTGAATTGGGGATACATTTGCACATCTGCAGTCCGTGGGGATTTCCTTTGAGTCAAAGGATGTTCTCATAATAATGACTAAGGGTTTGCTTACTTCTTATGCCGCCTCTTTTACTATAACTGGATAGATCCCATCCACCCGAGATGTCTTTCTTATATTTAAATTAAAAAATTTCTTTTCCACTTTGCTCTCAGTTATTGCAAAATCATTAAGCTCCCTGTTAGAGATTAATAATAAGCTTCTATCCTGCACTTCCTCACAGAATTACTCATGTGCGAATGTATGCAGATGCAAAATACTCATTTCAGTTTGTCAGCTCTCTGAGCAGGATCATGAGCAGTCGAACCACCGATATCAAGTGGACCAATCTGATTCACCCCCTTCGTTCTATAGTTTATATAAATAAAGAAGTCCTTGCTGGTTTTTTTTTTTTTTTTACCATCCTTTGACAAAGATTACTCATAATCTGCCTTCGCTTGCCTAACCTCCTTTGTGATTTGATTACGGACTAGCTTATATCTACCTTAGGCTTCTGTGTCTTCTGATAATTTATATGGATCCCATGCATTTTTCTTCTCTGCCACGAGTGTCATTTGTTCACATGGCATCCATTCAGGCCTAAACGTTGAACAACATTTCTTGGTTGGTATGAAAAGCCTAGTAGCTTCCAAGATTAATTCCTTGAATGCTTCCTATTCAGAATTTGATGTTGGTAACATTATCAGTTGATCCCACTGTATAGATTTGAAAAACAAAAACTGTCCGAGGCCACTGTAGTTACCTTTACGAAAGCAAAAATCGTTCCCTTTAGCCCTGATGGTAGTTACATTTTTAAGTAAATTCTACATCAGTACACTGTAATCACTGCTACCCAGTGGTTCCTTTATCTTCAGATTCTTAATGCACGAAGAATCACTACTGATAAACAGATCAAGACTATATTGATGAAGGTATATCAGGCTTAATGTTGAAGTTTGCAGATGATACAAAGGTTGGCAGGGTTGTTAATGACAGTAATGGCAGTGTGTTACTGCAACAGGATCTAGATAATTTGGGCAGATGGGCTAAGAAGTGGCAACTGAAGTTTAACCTTGACAAATGCAAAGTACTGCATATGGGTAGAAGTAACCCCAGAGAAACGTACCAACTGTGTGGTACTACACTTAATGTGGTAGAAAATGAAAAAGACCTGGGAGTAATTGTGCAGTCAGATATGAAGTTTTCTAAGCAATGCAGACAGGCTGCCAGGGCAGGTCATGGGGTTTTGTCAATGATATATAGGAATTTTGCTAGCAGGGAGAAGGAGGTGATTGTCCCTCTCTATATAGGGCAGTGGTCAGGCCACGCCTTGAGTACTGCGTACAGGTCTGGAGGCCTCATTTTAGGAAGGATGTAGATTTACTTGAGCGTGTACAGAGAAGGTCAACAAGATTGGTGAGGGGAATGAAGGGATCCTCTTACCAAGAGAGGCTTAAGTTGTGCAAATTGCAGTGGCTGGAGAGTAGGCATCTGCGCGGTGATCTCATTGAGGTGTATAAGGCCTTGAATGGGTTGAGCACGCTGAATTCTGATGGGATCCTTCCACTTGTTCAGACTACGAACCTAAGGGGCACAAATTCAAATTAAAAAAAGACAGATGTAGAATAGATCTGTGTAGAATAGATGTGCGGAAATTTGCCTTTGGCCAGCGGGTGGTTAATTGCTGGAACAAACTTCCATCTGTCGTTGTGGAAGTTGACAGGTTAAATAAATTTAAGGAGGAACTGGACAGACATTTGGAGGGAATGGTGTGTTTTTTTTTTTTTTTTTTTTTGGCTGATGCTGCATAAGCTCATACACTTGCTTTCTTGCATCACATGCCACTGCCACTACTACTACTCCCTCTGGTTACCTCTCGAACATGCTGATATAGAAAACAGTCATCTAATAAATCCACAAAAGCCTTTCTAGTGCGCGAGTGACGAATCCACAAATTCCGTACTTTATCACTATCTAGGAAGTTAAGACATTCTGATTTATTTGCCCACTCTTTCTCTGTGCAATTGTTCGTTGTACTTATTAGAGTCATTAGGCTCTCAATTTTGCTTTCCCAGTGCTTATGTCATGCCAAACTGATTCAATACTGCACTGTTCATCTATGTAAACTGGATGCACTTCCTTATATTTTATGTGTTTCCTAACTAACAGCGTAATTCCTCCTCCCTTCCTGTCCTGTCTATCCTTTCTGTACATATTGTATTCCCCAAATTACAATTTTGCACTGCTTATATCTGTGTGACACCACGTCTCTGATATCCCAACAATATCCCCCTTTGATGTCTTAACCACCACTTCAATGGCGCCTCCGTAGCCAGGAGCAGCAGTGCGTAGCACACTCTTCTTGATTAGACCGGGGTTCGAGCCCGTGACCACCAAATACGGAGGATGCGGAAAGGTTAGGGATGACCACCGCATATCCCCGGAGCAATATGGCCTTAGTTGCTAATGCTCCTAAAAACCAAATAACAACAACAACCAGCACTTCAAATTCATCAAATTTATTTACTATAATCCTAACATTGGTGAAAATAGAAATATACATGCACCTATTCTTAATTTTAGTTAACTTAACATAGCCCATGTATTTATTTGTTCCATGATTGTTCCCACTAGTCCGTGAAATCCCCAGCATCCAGCTCTCCAGGCCGCTTCTCATTCTAACAGAAGCAGTGCAAGAATCATTTTCAGCTCTGTCTGCGGCTAGTTTTAATCTTTCAGTCTGTGAATCCCCCAAGCTAGTAGTTTTTCGACCCACACTGCCTCGATATCATCAGCAAATACTCTTGCACCCCTTCTATTTAAGTGTATCCCATCCCTGTAGAAGCAGTCTCTCCTGTTAACATGTACAGACCACGCTGGGAAAAATTCCACCCCATGAGCCGTACACAATCTAGCCAGGGCCGAATTGATCGACAAGGCTCTCATCATGTACTCCCTCCTGTCGTGTATGGGTAGAATTGCAGACTCAAATTTAACCCTAATACCACTTTTCTTCAAAATTGACCTGTACATGCTAAGTAAATCTGCAGATCTACTCTTAATGTCATTAGTGCCAACGTGTACAACAATATCACCCTTTGTGCCCTTAAAAGATATCTGCTCTAAAACGTCATCAACTTTTGCCCTTGGCAGACATACCTTGGTCCAATTCCGCCTATCTTTTTTTTCACAGTATATTTTCCGTCTCCATGACAATAGTCACCAACAATAACTACTTCCTGTGGGACCAGCGAATTCTGCCTTGGAGATTGCCGATGTAGTAGTAGTAATAATTGCATGCGATGCAAGAAAGCAAGCGTATGAGCTTATGTAGCATCATCCAAAAAAAATAAAAATTAATTAATAATAATAATAATAATAATAATTCACACAACCATTACCTCTAAATTTTTGTCCAGTTCCTCCTTAAATTTATTTAACCTATCAACTTCGCAACGACATATGGAAGTTTGTTCCAGAAATTAACCACTCGCTGGCTAAAGGCAAATATCCGCACGTCTGTTCTACATCCGTCTTTCCTCAATTTGAATTTATGCTCCCCTTAGGTTCGTAATCTGAACAAGTGGAAGAATCCCATCAGAATTCAGCGTGATCAACCCATTCAAGGCCTTATACACCTCAATCAGATCCTCGCAGGTGCCTAGTCTCCAGCCGTTGCAATTTTCAGAACTTAAGCCGTTCTTGGTAACAGCAACCCTTTCTTCCATTCACCAGTTTTGTTGCCCTTCTCTGTACACGCTCAAGCAAATCTACATCCTTCCTAAAATGAGGCTTCCAGACCTGTACGCAAGTACTCAAGGCGTGGCCTGACCATTGTCTTATGCAGAGGGACAATCACCTCCTTTTCCCTGCTAGCAAAATTCCTATATATCATTGATAAAAACCCATGACTGTTATTGCAGCCTGTCTGCATTGTTCAGAAAACTTCATATCTAACTGCACAATTACTCCCAGGTCTTTTTCATTTTCTACCACCTTTAATGTAGTACCACACAGTTGGTACATTCCTCTGGGGTTACGTCTACCCATATGCAGTACTTTGCATTTGTCAATGTTAAACTTCAGTTGCCACTTCTCAGCCCATGTTCCCAAATTTTCTAGATCCTGTTGCAGTAGCACACTACCATTACTGTCATTAACGACTGTGCCAACCTTTGTATGATCTGCAAACTTCGAACCTTAACCTGATATAAATAAAATAAATAAATATTCATTTATTGCAAATACAGCAAGCCCATCACAGCACATGGCTAGGGGCAGATAAAAATACAACGGGAATGACATAAAATAATCAAGTATATGTACATAGCAGATTTTATATAGATATTAACAATGCCTAGGAATTTTAATTATGAATTTAAAAATTGCAGAACAGTTATGAATATACCTTCATCAATATCATTGATAAATGTACAAAACAGTAGTGGGCCCAACACCGAATCCTGAGGGACTCCACTAATAACATTAGTCCACGAATATGTTGCGTGATGCACAAGAGTGAGCTGTGGCGTTGAATTGTGCAGCTGAGAGTTTGATAAGTCACCCACGTTAATACCTTCAAGGGCACCTATCCGACTCCTCCTTGGCTAGATCATGTTCTGTTTTATAAATCCGCAAACAGGTCACATTTTTCATCGAATCCAGGTCACTGCAGTCACAACCATGTTAACATTTTCCATTTGAGGTATGTGTATCATTCTTTAATCACAACTGTAGAAGTTAATCTCACTTAACTGTGTTTATAAACATCTCTCGAATAATACGTGTTTCATACGGTGCTGAATAAGCACACGGGCAATCATAATTTCTCTTCAATGATACTTCACTGGGATTGGATAATTGGATGCTGTAATAACGGTCTTCAGTTTATTTACGTATATAAATAACTCCATAGTGATAAGCTAATGCTACTTAATCGTGTTTATGAACGTCCTTTTATGATAACACAGCATATAATTTGTTTTCTAA
This sequence comes from Mastigoproctus giganteus, assembly GCF_048544385.1. NCBI lineage: Eukaryota > Metazoa > Arthropoda > Arachnida > Uropygi > Thelyphonidae > Mastigoproctus > Mastigoproctus giganteus. The sequence goes on from NC_143583.1 coordinate 206,567,467, forward strand.
TTCCTGTGCTCTCTGATGCGTGGGGCGCCATTTCATTGTATATTCAGTCTAATTTGCAATATGGATTTTGCATAAAAGCCACGAAACGCTACAGTAACATAATCTGCTTAAGTATGAGGTGCAACCCTTTGAATCAGAGCACTGATACAATAATGAACAGGAAAAGACTATCCTTACAAGGTTGACATAAGGAGTCGTCTCTCGTGAACAAGGCCATGTGTGACGGCAAATGTCGTTAAAAATTAACAAACTTCTCCATGCATTCTTTTTTTCTAACATTTCAGAATAAATATGAAATTGTTATAAAAAATAATGCATGAATTGTTTTTTAGATGCTTTAACTTATATGAGTAAAGTACCTATTGTCTTGGCGATTTCCTATAGTTCGTAGCATAACTGGACTCTCAGTGGATGGATTTTAATCGAATTTTATATTTGGCTCTTTTAGAAAGATTTGGAATCGCTCCAATAGAACCTCGGTAATTATCATTCCATTTTTTGTTTGTGTATCACATAGGCTATCCACATATTGTACACTGAGTGGACAGAAATCATGGGATTCCTACCTACCTAGTAAGGGTAGGCCCACCTTTCGCCCGGACAAGGGCAGTCACACGGCGAGGCATTGAGTCGACTAGTTCACTAAAGCGTTCCACAAGTAATTCCGTCCATGCTTGCTGCACTGCTGTCCATAATTCCATCGCATTCCTTGGTAGAGGATCCAAAGCTCGAACTGACCTTTCCACAGCATCCCAAAGATGCCCACAGGATTCATGTCCGGTGAACGGGGAGGCCGATCTATGGTGGTAAAATCTGCGGAATGCTCTTCGAACCATGTTCTAGTCACCACGGCTCTGTGGGGAGGTGCATTGTCTTGCTAGAAGAGTCCATTGCTCAGTGGGTGCACGATGACCATGAAGGGATGCAAATAGCATTAGCATTAGTAGAGGCATTTGATGCAAGAAAGCAAGCTTCTGCAGCATCAGCCAAAAAAAATAACCACTTCCACTTCACCCCTCTGTTCGTTCGAAATACCTGTCCAGCTGAGCCTTAAACTTATTTAGGCTACCAACTTCCACGACAAGGGATGGAAGTCTGGGACTCATTGGACCAGGAGACCCGTCTCCAATCATCCAAGGTCCAGCACCGATATTCTTTCGCCTAGTTGAGGCATAGAGTCCTGTGTCGTGATGTTAGCAATGGGACTCTGGTGGGTCGGCAGCTCCCATAACCTATTGCGGCTAATGATCGCCTGATGGTCTTGGAGGAGACGTTTCGGGCACTTCCCTCGTTGAAGTCGGCGGTGATTTGTGCCACTGTCGCCTTCCGGTAGGCTAAAACAATGCGAGACAGACGTCGACGTTTATCCACCGCCTTTCTCCACCCACAGCGCTGTCCACGATTATATGTTAATCCGGAAATGGCGTATTCCGGATACACTCTTGATACTGTCGAACGGGGATAGTGCAATTTCTGTACCACCTCCGCGATAGAGTGACCCATGCGTCGGGTACCCACTATCATCCCTCTTTCAAAGTCGGTTAACCCTCGACGTTTATCCATACTGACTTCAAATTACCGTCTACGTGGATGCAGTGTACCTATATACCTGCCAAGCGGTGGATTCTTCCACTAGCGAGAGGGTTGAGATTGTCGCGTTGCCCAGAAACCAAGTATCCCATGAATTCTGTCCTTTCAGTGTACTCGTATATTATAACTGAAGCACTGGATGACCAAAAAATAAGAATGTTCTTGGATCGCGCATTAAAGTTGTTTTAGGTTAATTTCTTAAATCTAGTTTACTAAATAGATAAATCGTAAATTATTATTATATACTGTTTGCTTATTATATTAACCAGAGCATTATATATTAATTCAACATACGTCATATTTCAATTATTCGAAAAATCTGGGAAGAAATAAGTAAACTGCATTAAGAAAGCGTTGGCTGTATAATACGATTAATTTGTTAAATCACAGGCCTTAAATACGTTTGCAAGGCTTTATTTCGCTGTTGATTAAAAGGTATTACGAAACGTGGAATGAATATTACATGTCAGGTTTGTACAGTGAAGTGAAAACAATTACTTTTATATATTATTTAATCAAATCAGCAGTTAATTGGTAACAAGATAATTAGTTATTTATTTTTCACTTTGTTAATCAGAAAAAGAAAACTTTCATTAATTTAAGAAATTAAATCTAACGAGTCTGAAATGTAACGTACTGCATACACTAAATTAACTTGTCCTAATGAAGTGGCCTTGAATGGTGAGATTCTGAGCCTGTTTCAAGGTGTACTGCTCTAAGAATATGGTTGCGAAGTACGGTTTTCAAGTCAGAAGTTCTTGAAACGAATTATTCCTATTTAGGCAAAACAATTTGGGGGGGGGGGGGGTTGCGACCGAGTTAATCTTTAAATGAAATTAAGAATACACTTTGCTATTTCTTTTCATTATTTTACCATGCAGGATACTAATTTGGATAAGGACTATTTTGGCATTGGTTATAGAAGTATTTTAGATTAGTCATAAGAAGATATTTAAGAGCCATTACTTACTAAACCTGATATTTCAAGTACTGCGAGGTGTCCTGTACTACTGTCCGCTTTCAATAATCCGAGCGGTCATGTCATCATCCAGAGGATTATAGATAAAGCAAGGCTCTTCTTAAATATGTAAATTAATTTGTACCTAACCTGAAAATGAGTGTTTAGCAGAGATGCTTCTAGTTTTGATATATGGTACTGTGATTTCGTCCCTAAATTTTAGAACACTCACTTTTTCTGGACCTATGCAGCTCCGTAAATGCATTGCAGTTTTGTCTGCCCCTACCATTCATTTACGCCTGCCTTTACCATCATCAAAACTATCTCTTCAGTGTCCCTTCCGTAATATTCATGGTTTTTCTTCGGTTACTCTCCTTCTCTAGACACTCTAATATGAAGAGAGGGTTATTAAACCGACTCTTAAAGATCAGGACCAGAGTCTGTTTTGGAAGAGTGTTCGACGAGCAAGTATAAACTGAAATGTGTATCCGGGCTGCGCATCTTCGACTTGCAGTTGCTGTGAGCAGTAGGGACTAAATCTATTAATCTTTTGTCGGACTTTAAGGGCCGCAGTAGATTCACCGCAGCCCCTTATAAATGGGTGATAATGCTTCTCCCATAGAGAGAAATTTGTGTTTAGTTTATTTAGAATGAGGATATTTTCCAAATGGAGCAGTCATTGAATTCTTTAGACTTGAATCCACGAACATGTTTGGGATGTTCCGAAAAGACATTCTTTATTACGTTAAAAAAAGAATGAAATAACAATGTAAGAATCCGTTGTGATTGTCGGAGAAGGGTGATTTGAGACTCGTATGGTTTACAACTTCCTCTGCTTAATACTCATGAACTGTGCTTATTTCAGAAATAGCACGCATCTTTTTAATCACAACGTAACACGCTTCCGCATCTAAAATTCTATTAACATGTATGAATTATTCTAAACTATTTCACGTTGACATCAATACTTGTGAACTTTTTTCTTTGCCCCTAAGTGTACGTACGAAATGTCAACTCGTAGTGGTATCCATCGATAACGAAATTGATATTATTGAAAAATAAATGAAGAAAAGAGTTAATGGTTGTCAGTGTTGCAACAGAATATGGAATAAGGAAGTTGCCAATTTTGAACATTTTCATCCAGCAAAACAGAAACACCCAAATTCTAAACACAATGTACTGATGCCTAATTATTCTAAAACAACAGCAACCCTATTAGTTTGGATTATCGGGGTCCGTCTGTGTAATTTATTCACTTCTTTTTTTCTTAAGAAAACCAATTTGCTTTTACTTTTGGGGTTAGTATGAAAAAAGGTTGGATAGCCGCATTATAAAGAAGAGCAAGAGAAGCATATTGTGTAGGAGATATTTCAAACTAGTTTCCAGTAAGGGCACCATTGATAAAAGAATATCTGGCAGCAGAAGAGAAGTATTTTCAAGGCGAAATTTAGTGAAAGTTAATCATATTTGATTAAAAGTTATTAAAAATACAGCTTAAAATATTTTATTTCTTTCTTGTACAAAGTTCCTCGGTTGAAGGATACAAGAAGAGGCTTTTCAACTAAGTTCATAAACCAGGAAATAAAACTCCAATCCCCCTCTAAGTATAAATGGAACTGTCTGTTAGAAAAGCCCTCGTGTGTTGAACAGTTGGTAGGATCGCCGTCCTCCCCACACCGGGTGGAAAAGACCAGAGTCGAATCATGTTGATGAGGGGAGGAATTTTTATGGGTCTTTTTCACAACATGGCTGAGTTAGTCGGTCTCAAACGAGGGTAACATGGTTTTTTCTTCTGGAATCTACAGGTTTTTTTTTTGTCCAGCAAACATAAAATCGACCTCAGAATACACGCAATTCACACACAGTATACACGGAGCAACATGGCCTTAGTTGCCGATGCTCCTAAAACCCAGTTGCAACCAACCAACCTTGTTAGAAAAGTCAGGGCTTGAAGCTGCTTCCATCCTAGCTGATGAATTATTTCAAATAGTTGTATCGGCGTCTAAGGAGATTTTGATCAGACGTTGAATTTGAAAGTGTCTGCAATTCTGCCCAGACACGATAGGAGGGAGTATATGATGAGAGCCTTGTCGATCGATCAATTCGGCCCTGGAGAGATTGTGCAAGGCTCGAGGGGTAGAATTTTTCTAAGCCTGGTCTGTGCTTGTTAACAGGAGAGATTGCTTCTACAGGGATGGGATACATTTAAATAGAAAGGGTGCAAGAATATTTGCTGATACTATCGAAGCAGAGTTAGGTGGGTCGGAAAACTGCTAGCATGAGGGGGATACACGGACTGATAGATTAACAGTAGCCGCTGGCAGAGGTAAAAGTGATTCTTGCATTACTTCTATTGAAATGCAATTGAGCAGCAGCCTGGAAAGCAAGACAATGGGAATTTCCAGGACTGCTGGGAGCCATAGTGGAACAAGTAAATACATGGGCCGTGTTAGGGTAACTAAGAGTAGAAACAGGTGCATGTATATTGAATGTACACCAATGCTAGGAGTATAGTTAATAAATTCGATGAGCTTGAAGTGCTAGTCAAGACATCAAAGGCAGATATAGTTGGGACCTCAGAGACATGGTGTCACACAGACATAAGCAGTGCAGAACTGGAATTTGGGAAGTACAATGTGTACAGAAAGGATAGAGAGGACAGGAAGGGAGGAGGGATTATGTTGTTAGTTAAGAAACACAAAATCTAAGGAAGTGCATCCAATTGATGTGGGTGGACAATGCAATGTTGAGTCTGTTTGGTGTGATATAAGCACTGGAAAAGGAAAAATGAGAAGAGGTGTTGTGTTATAGGCCTAATGAATCTGATGAGTATAATGAGCAATTGTGCACAGAAATAGTGTGCCAGTAAATCATATTGTCTTATGATGGGGGATTTTAATTTCCCAGATATTGACTGGAATTTGTGGGTTGGTCACTCACACACTAGAAAGGCTTTTGTGGATTTATTGGGTGATCGTTTTCAACATCATCATGTTCGGGAAGCAAATAGAGGGAGTAATACTCTTGATCTGATTATCAGTAGTGATTCTTCATGAATTAAGAATCTGCAGATAAAGTAACCACTAGGTGGCAGTGATCACAGTGTGCTCAAGTGGGATTTACTCAAAGAGATATCTACCACCAGGGGTAAAGGTTTTTGCTTTCGTAAAGGTGACTACAGTGGTCTGAGACAGTATTTAAATTCTATACGGTAGGAACAACTGATGATGTTACCAACTGCAAATTCAAAATGTGAAGCATTCAAAGAAATAATATTGGAAGCTACTAGGCTTTTCATACCAACTAAGAAATATTGTTCAAGGTTTAGGAGAGATTGATGTCAGATGAACTAATGAGACATGTGGCAAAGAAGAAAAATGCATGGGATACATATAAATTAATGAGTGGCATGGAAGCCTACGATAGATATAAGCTGTTCTGTAACCAAGTCACGAAGGAGGTTAGGCAAGCAAAGGCAGATTATGAGAAATCTTTGGAAAAGGATGCAAAGTAAAACAGCAAAGAGTTCTTTACGTATGTAAACTCTAGATGGAAGGGGATGAATCAGATTGGTCCACTGGATATCGGTGGTTAAACTGTTGATGATCCTACTCAGGTGGCTAACAAACTAAATGAGTATTTTGCATCTACATTTACACATGAAGGGTTATTTAGGGAGGGGAACGCCAGAGGTGAACTAAACCCTGCCAGTGAGCTAGATGATTTTGTAATAACTGAGAGAAAAGTGAAGGAGAAATTGTCGAAGATAAACATAAGAAAGGCACCTGGGGTGGATGGGATCTATCTAGTTATATTAAAGGAGGCAACAAAGGAAGTAAGCAAACCCTTAGCCATAATGATGAGAGCTTCCTTGGACTCAGTTGAGGTACCCATGGAATGGAGATGTGCAAATTTGACCCCAATTACAAAAGGAGGATCAAATGGTGACACACGTAATTAGATCTGTTAGTTTAACTTCTGTTCCACAGGAAATTAATGGGGGCACTGATTAAAGAAGCACTGCAGGATCATCTAGAGAAGACTTCAGTTATAGCTCGGACACAGCATGGGTTTGTTAAGGGGAAGGTTTGTCTGACCAATTTGATTGGATACTATGATGTGGTCACAAAGCAACTGGATGCAGGGAATAACTTTGATATCATATATTTGGATCTTAGAAAGGCTTTTGATACTGTTGCACATGGAAGCCTTCTGCACAAATTGGAGCAGTGTGGCATTGAAGCAAATTGCTGCTATGGATAAAGGGATGGTTGAGTGGGAGAAGATAGAGTGGTAATCAATGGACACTGCTTTTCATGGACTAATGTTACTAGTGGACTCCCCCAGATTTCAGTGTTGGGTGCATTGTTGTTTCCTGTATTTATTAATGATATTGATGATGGTATATCAGGCTTAATGTCCAAGTTTGCAGACGATACGAAGGTTGGCAGGGTTGTTAATGACAGTACGCTGCTCCAACAGGATCTAGAAAAGTTGAGCAGATGGGCTTGACAGGTGGCAAATGAAGTTTAACATTGACAAATGTAAAGTACTACATATGGGAAGCAGTAACCCCAGAGTAACCTATCAACTGTACTGCAATAATTAAAGACAAACACCAGCCAAGGAATAAAAAATTTTTACTATAAAAATAATGTGATACACTATCGGAAATATTACAATAAATTACGATAAAATAAATTACGATGAAACGTTAAAAATATACCGAAGCGATAAAACCTGAAGCTTTCGGAGACTGCTGTCTCCTTCTTCAACAGTATCAACTGTGTTGACGTAACCTATCAACTGTGTGGTACTGCACATACTAAAGTGGTAGAGAATGAAAAGGACCTTGGGGGTAATTGTGCAGGCAGGTCTGAAGTTTTCTGAGCAATACAGACGGTCTGCAAGAGTAGCTCATGGTGTCTTGTCAATGATATCCAGGAATTTTTCTAGCAGGGATAAGGAGGTGATTATCCCGTTGTATAAGGCGATGGTCAGCCACACCTTGAGTACTGTATACAGGTCTGGAGGCCTCATTTTAAGGAGGATGTAGAGCTGTTGGAACGAGTACAGAGAAGGGCAACAAGATTAGTGAATGGAACAAAGGGACGCTCTTTCGAAGAAAGGCTTAAGTTTTGCAGATTACAGTGTTTGGAGACTAGGCACCTGCGAGTTGATCTGATTGAGGTGTATAAAGCTTGGAATGGTTTGAGCATGCTCAATGCCGATGGGATTCTTCCTCTTGCTCAGAATAATCACCTGAGAAGGCATAAATTCAGATTGAGGAAAGACAGTTGTAGGCTAGCTGTGCGGAAGTTTGCCTTTAGCCAGCGGGTAGTTGGTTGGTGGAACCGATTTACATCTTTTGTTGTGGAAGTTGATAGCCTAAATAAATTTAAGGCTCAGCTGGACAGGTATTTGGAACGAACGGAGGGATGAAATCGGAACGTGTCTTTTTTTTTTTTTTTTGGCTGATGCTGCATAATGTTGCTTTCTTGCATCGTATGCCTCTGCTAATGCTAACGTCGGTCTAATTGGTGTTTTAACAAAAACGTCAAGGTAGTGTTTGCAAGAATACAAAAGACAGAACTCCTGAAGACTACATTGCTCACAAAAAAGAACGGGCCTGTTTCTTAAAGCAAAAACTTTAAGAAAAACCAAGAGTACAACTTCGCTATTTCTAAAAAGCTTGAACATTCTAAAAGAACCAATAGCAACAAAACTACTAACTTTACCATGGATGAAACCTTGTTTAGGGAACGGGCGAACAGTGCCATTGAAATCTCTACAGATCCTAAATTAAATTTTACTCTTCCGCAGCGGACAATACCAGTTGGCTGGTAAATTACATGAATAACATGACTCCATCCGGGTCCAATCTTGAATTAGACTTCTCCTAACAGAAATCACAATAACCAAAGAAAATATAATTCAGGCATTAAATAGCTGCCCAAATAAAACCACTTCTGATTCTGTATGCTCCCCCTCTTCATAATGAAAGTAAGCAGTCCATTTATCATTGAGGTCTTGCTACACATATTTAGATAAACCCCTCACACTGGAGTTATACCTGAAATATGGAAACATTATATCGTAAAACCCGTGCATGAAGTCAAACATCCAAAAGACAAGGACTTTCGCCCTATCTCTATAAGCTGTAATTTATTAAAACTGTTCGAGAAGACTCTACTGCCAATTATTGTCATGCATTGTTTCCGGAAAAAGACCTCCATATTTACACACCGTAATTCCCAAGAGGTCAGTCCAACTGACAAATTTAATGTACACCCTATTTCGGATCAAAACGGCGAAGGACAGATTGGTGTAATCCTTTTAGACATTAAAGCTGCTTCCTATAATGTCCCCATCAACGGCTTGATGACAATACTTGAAAGGTATTTTAGAATATAGAGAGCTTATTGAAAGTTCTCGTTTCCATTCTGCGAGAATTCAGGAGCTTCCAATCGAACCACATCACCTACAGAGGAGTCCCCCAGGGTGGCGTCCTCTGCCCTCTGCAATAAAGATGCATAGAGTGAAGGAACCCCTTCACTCTATGCATCTTTATTGCAGCACTTGCGCAAATGATATAAAACTCTTCATCTCGTCCAAACACGGTGATAAATCTGACGCTGTCAATATCCATGATCTTTATCTTGAGAATATTGGCTTATCCATAAACCCGGCCAAGTCAGCTCAAATATCTTTCACCAGTTCAAAGAAGAAGAACATAGACATATACATAAACGTTACTAGGTTCCAGAAGGTCTAGCTTAACACTGATCTAGGGCTTACATGGGATGAAGGCTTGACTTTCCAACAGCACTTCGCCAACACTAAGGTAAAAACTCTGTGAGCAATGTGGACGATAAGACAGGAAATTACTGGAGGAAACAACCACAAACTTGGCACTCACTATATAAACATGTGTTCTTCCTATTTCCATGTATGCCTCGACGATCTGGTCCTCTGCTTCCCTCACTAACATCAAAAATTCCTGGGTACCGAGTAATGGTATTCGCCACTTAATTATATGCTTCCCTTCTCTTCCCTCCTCACACAGCTAACTATCCAGTTGCTCTTTGAATTTATTCAAACTGTCAGCCTCAACTACCTGCGAGTACTGGACTTTAAGTTGGTTGAATCGTGTTAATGGCCACCCTTTCGCCATCTCGAGATCTATAAGACACATATAATGTATGCCAGGGATGGGAAGAGGGGACATATGCCTCCCTTGACCATATGTGTAACTGTATGCATATAAGTTCCTAGGTCTATCTAAAAAAAAAAAAAAACTCAAAAACCAACCTGGTCGTCATGCCCTCCCCACTTACTATGATACCTGGATACGATAGCAGCTTATATCTAGCCTTGGTTGCACCCCTAGGAATCAGTTGCTCATGGCAGGAAATCTACGCAACCTCTGTCAGCTCTTCGCCGATCGTCTTGACACCCGAAATGTCCACAATCTTGTTGTGGGCCCTAGGGTGTATCGCGTCCTTTGCAGT